>NC_057737.1:50978338-50980056 GCF_004010195.1 Chiloscyllium plagiosum | reverse complement strand
GGCGGGGAGGCGGCATTGTTAATCAAGGGTACTTTTACAGCAATTAAGATAACGTGCAGACTCATCCACTGAGGTAGTTTCGGCTCAGGTTAGAAATAGGAAAGGAGAGGTTACCTTGTTGGGAGTTTTCTATAGGCCTCCGAATTGTTCCAGGGATGTAGAGGAAAGGATAGCAAAGATGATTCTCGATAGGAGCGAGAGCAAAAGGGTAGTTGTTATGTGGGACTTTAACTTTCCCAACATTGACTAAGAATATTATAGTTAAAGTAGTTTAGATGGGTCAGTTTTTGTTCAATGTGTCCAGGAGGGTTTTTTTGACACAGTATGTAGACAGGCCAACAAGGGGAAATGCCATATTGTATTTGGTAATGGGAATGAACCCAGCCAGGTATTAGATTTGGAGATAGGTGCGCACTTTGGCAATAGTGACTACAATTCGGTTATGTTTACAATAGCAATGGACAGGGATAGGTATAGATTCTGGGTAATCCAAGAGAGAATTCTGGGTAATCCAAGATGGAGGACAGGAAAAGTTTCTGGCTGTAAGAGATGCTCCTTTTTTTTTTGAGGTATTTTAGGTGCTGGAGGTGATTTCCTCGAATTCCAGGAGCAGCAATTACTGTTTTATATGGTATTGCATTGTTTTGGAACTTTGGGAAAAAAAGTCAAAACAACAGCAGTTTTAAAAGGGAGAAGAGCAGACAAAGGAAGCACATGGTGAGGACAGTACAGGAGAGAGAGAGAGAGAGAGAGAGAGAGAGAACCTGCACAGTTACTGCCTTTGCTGTTTTTGAATTCGAGTGTCGCTGGACATTGGAGTGCATCTGGGAAAATTAACAAACAATGAATTTCACAACTAATCTTGGAGGAACTGGTTTGGGCAAAGTTTACAACACAAAATCAGAAGTTAATTGTTGTTTTAAGTCTGTCCAAGAGAAAGGCTGTATTAGTGAGTACAGTGGGTTCTTTCTTGATTGCTGAAAAATGTGTTGCGGAAAGGGGTGGGGAGGGAAATATATCCCTAGTGATGGGGTCTTTTTGGATGCCATCCATATTCCCAATTCCTCTGCCTCCATCATATCTGCTCCCAGGAGGACCAGTTCCACCACAGAACACACCAGATGGCCTCCTTCTTTAGAGACCGCAATTTCCCTTCCCACGTGGTTAAAGATGCCCTCCAACGCATCTCGTCCACATCTCGCACCTCCGCCCTCAGACCCCACTCCTCCAACCATAACAAGAACAGAACGCCCCTGGTGCTCACCTTCCACCCTACCAACCTTTGCATAAACCATATCATTTGCCGACATTTCCACCACCTCCAAAAAGACCCCACCACCAGGGATATATTTCCCTCCCCATCTCTTTCTGCCTTCCGCAAAGACCGTTCCCTCCGTGACTACCTGGTCAGGTCCACGCCCCCCTACAACCCATCCTCCCATCCTGGCACTTTCCCCTGCCACCGCAGGAACTCTAAAACCTGCGCCTACACTTCTCCCTCACCTCTATCCAAGGCCCTAAAGGAGCCTTCCACATCCATCAAAGTTTTACTTGCACATCCACTAATATCATTTATTGTCTCCGTTGCTCCCGATGCGGTCTCCTCGACATTGGGGAGACTGGGCGCCTCCTAGCAGAGTGCTTTAGGGAACACCTCCGGGACACCCGCACCAATCAACCACACTGCCCCATGGCCCAACATTTCAACTCTCCCTCCC
>NC_057737.1:50939772-50977838 GCF_004010195.1 Chiloscyllium plagiosum | reverse complement strand
GTTGAAAGGGTTCAGAAAAGATTTACAAGGATAATGCCAGGGTTGGAGGATTTGAGCTATAAAGAGAGGCTGAATAAGCTGGGGCTGTTTTCCCTGGAGCGTCGGAGGCTGAGGGGTGACCTTATCGAAGTTTACAAAATTATGAGGGGCATGGATACTGTAAATAGACAAAGTCTTTTCCCTGGGGTCGGGGAGTCCAGAACAAGAGGGCATCGGTTTAGGGTAAGAGAGGAAAGATATAAAAACGACCTAAGGGGCAACTTTTTCACGCAGAGGGTGGTATATGTATGGAATGAGCTGCCAGAGGATGTGGTGGAGGCTAGTACAATTGCAACATTTAAAAGGCATTTGGATGGGTATATGAATAGGAAGAGTTTGGAGGGATATGGGCCGGGTGCTGGCAGGTGGGACTAGATTGGGTTGGGATATCTGGTCGGCGTGGACAGGTTGGACTGAAAGGTCTGTTTGGACTGAAGGCTGCACATCTCTATGACTCTATACCACAGGGAAAGAGGTATAGCTGGGGGAAAGGCAATTATGATGCGATGAGGAAAGATTTGGGATGCATAGGATGGGAAAGGAAACTGCAGGGGATGGACACACTTGAAATGTGGAGCTCATTCAAGGAACAGCAACGGCGGGTCCTTGATAAGTATATACTATCAGGCAAGGAGATAGTTGTTGAGAGAAGGAGCCATGGTTTACTAAAGAAGTTGAAACTCTTTTCAAGAGGAAGAAGAAAGGCTTATGTGAGGATGAGGTGTGAAGGCTCAGTTAGGGGGCTTGAGAGTTGTAACTTAGCCAGAAGTCTAAAGAGAGGTCTAAGAAATGCCAGGAGGGGAGATGAGAAGTTGTTGCCAGATAGGGTCAAGGAAAACCCTAAGGCCTTCTATAGGTATACCAGGAATAAAAGAACGACTAGAGTAAGATTGGGGCCAATCAAAGACAATAGTGGAAAGTTGTGTGTGGAATCTGAGGACATAGGGGAAATGCTGAATGAATACTTTTCATCAGTATTCACATTGAAAAAAGGCAATGTTAGTGGGAATACAGAGATACAGTCTACTAGATTAGATGTGTTTGTTGTTGACAACGAGGAGGTTTTAGCAATTTTGGAAGATCTGAAAATAGATAAGAACCCTAGGCAGGATGGGATTTATCCTCTTATTCTCTGGGAAACCAGGGAGGAGATTGCAGAGCCTTTGGCTCTGGTCTTTATGTCATCATTGTTGACCGGAGTCGTGTCAGAAGACTGAAGGATAGTAAATGTTGTTCCCTTGTTTAGGAAGGGGAGTTGGGACAACCCTGGTAATTATAGGCCAGTGAACTTACTTCAGTTGTGGGTAAGGTGTTAGAAAAGCTGAATGAAGACAGAGGGTGGTGGTTGATGGGAAATGTTCATCCTGGAGCTCAGTTACCAGTGGTATGCCACAAGGATCTGTTTTGGGGCCACTGCTGTTTGTCATTTTTATAAATGATCTGGATGTGGGTGTAGAAAGATGGGTTAGTAAATTTGCAGATGACACTAAGGTAGGCAGAGTTGTGGATAGTGCCAAAGGATACTGTGGGTTACACAGGAACATTGATAAGATGCAGAGCTGGGTGGAGAAGTGGCAAATGGAGTTTAACGCAAAACAATGTGAGGTAGTTCACTTCGGAAGAAATAACAGGAATGCAGGCTAATGGTAAAATGCTTGGCAGTGTAGATGAACAGAGAGACTTTGGTGTCCAAGTGCATAAATCCCTGAAAGTTGCCACCAGGTTGATAGGGTTGTTAAGAAGGCATATGGTGTGTTAGCGTTTATTGGTAGGGAGATTGAGTCTCAGAGCCACGAGGTCATGCTTCAGCTGTACAAGACACTGGTAAGGCTGCAAGTGGAGTATTGAGTACAGTTCTGGTCACCACATTATAGGAAGGATGTGGAAGCTTTGGAAAGGGTTCAGAGGAGATTTACTAGGATGCTGCCTGGTCTGGAGGGATGGTCTTAGGAGGAAAGGCTGAGAGAACTGAGGCTGAAGAAGGTTGAGAGGTGACTTAATCGAGACGTATAAGATAATCAGAGGGTTAGATAGTCTGGACAGTGAGAACCTTTTTCCTCAACTGGTGAAGACTAACATGAGGGGACATAGCTTTAAATTGAGGGGGTGATAGATTTAGGACAGATAGCAGGGATAGGTTCTTTACTGAGAGAATAGTAGAGACGTGAAACGGCCTGCCTGCAACAGTCAAAGACTCGTTGACATTAATGGCATTTAAATTGTCATTGGATATACATGTGGGTAATTATGGAATGGTGTAGGTTAAATGGGCATCAAATTAATTTCACAGGTCGGCGCAATATCGAAGGCCAAAGGGCCTGTACTATACTGTAACGTTCGATGTTCTATATTCTATGTTTCATATCATTTGCCACTCTGTTTGGCTGATCCATCATAAGATCCTTTGTTATCTAATCTGTTCTGACCTCCACCTTATTACACACCTTCCTGTTCTTCCTGTTCCCATTCTTTCACTGGCATAAAATCTCTTCTGTTTCTATCTCTCTTTAGTTCTGATTAAAGGTCATTGACCTGAAACTTCCTGTAATTTGGCAGTGTCATTTTTGGGAGTTTCTTGGAGGGTTTCTCTCCAGGGACCACAGTGACTTTTCTCGTATAACCTTCTGTTACACACCTCATGAGTTAAGCAGCCGGGCCCCACAATGTCTTTCTCGTGTAATCATGTGCCCAAAGAGGCAGAACTGCTTGCTGATGCATCGACCTTCAAGAATTGACACCACAGATACTATATTTAAGCCCGAGCTGGCGCCAGCTCAAATGCTACAAACTGCCATTCAAAGTCTTATATTCAAACATTATCTTAAAATAGGTAGAATCATAAAATCATACAGCATAGAAACAGACCTTTGGTCCAACTAATCCATGCTGGCCATGCTTTCAAACTAAACTAGTCACACTTCATATAATTATAGAATCCTTACAGTGTGGAAGCAAGCCATTCAGTCCATTGTGTCCACACCAACCATCCAAAACACACACCCAAATACCCAGTAGAATAAAGAACAAAGAACAAAGAAAGTTTACAGCTCAGGAACAGGCCCTTCGGCTCTCCAAGCCTGAGCCGATCCAAATGTACTGTCTGAACCTGTTGGTCAATTCCTAAGCATCTGTTTCTCTCTGCTCCCCGCCTACTCATGCAGCTTTCCAGATGCATCTTAAATGAATCTACCATGCCTGCCTCTACCACCTCTGCTGGCAACACGTTCCTAACACCCACCACCCTCTGTATGAAGTACTTACCATGTGTAGCCCCCTTAAACTTTCCACCTCTCACCTTGAAAGCATGACCTCTCATTATTGAATCCTTCACCCTGGGAAAAGCTTGTCTCTATCCACCCTGTCTATACCCTTCATGATTTTGTAAACCTCAATCAGATCCCCCCTCAAGCTCCTTTTTTCTAGTGAAAATAAACCTAACCTACTCAACCTCTCTTCATAGCTAGCACCTTCCATGCCAGGCAACATCCTCGTAAACCTTCTCTGCACCCTCTCCAAAGCGTACACATCCTTTTGGTAATGTGGCGCCCAGAACTGTACACCATATTCTAAATGCGGCCGAACCAATGTCTTGTACAATGTTAACATGACTTGCCAGCTCTTATACTCAATACCCCATCCAATGAAGGCAAGCATACTATATGCCTTCTTGACCACTCTATCCACCTGTGCAGCAACCTTCAGGGTACAATGGACCTGCACTTCCATATCTCTCTGCCCATCAACTTTTCCCAAGGCTCTTCCATTCATTGTATAATTCGCTCTAGAATTAGACTTGCCTAAATGCATCACCTCACATTTGTCTGGATTGAAGTGGCCCCAATACTGACCCCTGCGGAACACCACTGGTCGCCTTTCTCCATTTCGAGAAACTCCCTTCAACTTCTACTCCCTGTTTCCTGTTGCTCAACCAGTTCTTTATCTACCTAGCTAGAACATCCTGCACACCATGTGACTTCACTTTCTCTGTTAATCTACAATGGGGAACCTTATCAAACGCCTTATTAAAGTCCATGTATATGACATCAACAGCCCTTCCTTCATCTAACAACTTGGTCACTTCCTCGAAGAATTCTATTAAGTCGGTAAGGCACGATCTCCCCCATACAAAATCATGTTGCTATCACTGATAAGTTCATTGTTTTCTAAATATAAATAGACCCTATCTCTCAGTAGCCTCTCCAGCAACTTCCCCACCACTGACATCAGGCTCATTAGTCTGTCGTTACCCGGAATATCCCTATTACCCTTTTTGTATACGGGGACATCAGCAACCTCCTCTGGCACCTCACCTGTATTTAAGGATGCCACAAAGATATCTGTCAGGGCCACAGCTATTTCCTCTCTCGCTTCCCTCAGCAACCTGGAATAGATTCCATCCGGTCCTGAGGATTTGTCCACCTTAACCTCTAGCATACCCAACACATCTTCCCTACTTATGCCAACATGATCCAGACTAATCAAACTTCTATCTCTAATCTCCAGATTCATCATGTTCCTCTCCTCAGTGCATTTTTATGCAGGAAAATCCACCCTTCCCGGCAGCCCTCGCTTCACTCCTCCTTCTCTCCTCGCCGCTCTGGCAAAATGGAGTAACCTGCATTTCCTATGGCAAACCCACCTAGCCTGCACATCCCTGGATACAATGGGCAATTTAGCATGGCCAACCCACCTAACCTGAACATCTTTGGACTGTGGGAGGAAACTGGAGCACCCAGAAGAAATCCATAGACACGTGGAGAACGTGCAAACTCCACATAGACAGTCAACCAAGGCTGAAATCAAGCCTGGGTCCCTGGTGCTATGAGGCAGCAGAGCTAACCACTCAGCCACCAAGCCTGCATTTCACCCATATCCTCCAAACCTTTCCTATTCATGTACTTATCCAAATGTCTTTTAAGTGTTATAACTGTGCCTGTATCTACCACTTTGTCAGTCCATTCCACACACTCTGTGTAAAAAAAAAAAAAAGTTGCCCCATATCCTTTTGAAAACTTTCTCAACTCACCTTAAAAGTACACCCCTTAGTTTTGGATTCTCCCACCCGAGGGAAAAGACCTTTGCTATTCACCTTATTTATACAATTATCTACCCAAACTCTGAGATCTTTCTGTTTTACAGCACTACCCATGATTCAATCATTAATTGTATAAGTCCTGCTCTTATTTGTTTTACTAAAATGCAAAGCTTTGCATTTATCTAAATTAAACTCCATCTGCCATTCTTCAGCCCATTGACACAATTGATCAAGATCTCTTTGTAATCTGAGATAAAGTTTTTCAATGTCCAATATTACTGTCAATTTTGGTGACATCTGCAAACTTACTAACCATGCCTCCTATATTCACATCAAAATTGTTTACACAAACGACAAACAGAAGTGGACCCAGTACTAATCCCTGTGGAACACCGTTGGTCACAGGCTCCATTCCAAAAAGCAACCATCCACCACCACCCTGTCTCCTATAGTCAAGCCAATTTTGTATCCAATTGACGAGCTCACCCTGAATCCCATGTGATCTAACTTTACTAATTAGTATACCATGTAGAACCTTGTTAAAGGCTTTACTAAAGTCCACTGCTCTGCCCTCATTAAACTTTTTGGTTACTTCCTCAAAAATCTCAATCACTATTTCCCTCACACAAAGTCATGTTGACTATCCCTAATCAATCCTTGCCTCTCCAAATGCATGTAAATCCTATTGTTATGAAGTTGAAGGCATGTACTGTACCTTTAAGAGAAAGTGAAAGCTGACAAGCATCTGTCATGTCACAGAATTTGCTGGAAAATTAAAAGATTAACATGTTCACTGTACTAGTTGTTTTCACACCAGTTCAAATTTAACCAATCAGTTTAAATTATGCCCCAAGATACTAAAACCTAATCAAATTTGAATTTGACTGTTTTGACAACATCAAACCAATGAGACAATCCAATGTTTGGGGTATGAAAAGCAAGCATTTTGGGCAGTTAGCCAGAAAGAGCACCACCTGCCATTGTCAGACAGACTGCCCAAAAACACGCTCTATCAAATGTACCTTTTCATATGAAAACTCTGCAGCAGAAAACCAAAGATGACCCAGGGATTTCTACAAACAGAGGAAGATCAACACTGGAGATGACAGCTGCGGTCTGGGTTTGAAAATTGAGTTGCTGTAAATTTAATAGGGGCTTTATTGGATCCGTGTATTGTTATAGAGTGGGAGGTAGCTAACAAACCTTTAAGAGAAAGGAGGCTTGGAGTTGGAAATAGTTGCTGTTTAATGTTCACTTTAGAGTTAAAGAATAAAATTGATTTTTTTGTTCAATAGTGGAATTTGGGAGTTCTCTGTCACTCATGCTTTAACATATTACGAGGCGAGGTGAGCTTTTCTGTGTGTTTGGTTTAATTAGCAGAAGGGTTTCCCGCCATGTCATAACACTATCTTTCAGAATCACCTCCAACAACCTACTAACACTGATGTCAGGGTTACATGGCTTCTCCTTACATCCCTTTTAAATAAAGGAACAACATTAGCCACCTTCCAGTCCTCGATTACCTTACCTGTGTTTATAGATGATACAAATATTTCTGCTAGAACTCTGCAATTTCTTCCCTAACTTCCCACAACTTGATCAGGTCCCAGAGATTTATTGACCTATGTTTTCTAAGACCTCCAGCACTCCCTCTTCTGTAATGTGAATTGTTTTCAGAACATCAATATTTATTTTGCCGAATTCTCCAGCCTCCATTTCTTTCTCCACTGTAAAAACTGACGTGAAATATTAATCTAATATCTCTTCCATCTCCTGACATTCTGACAGATGACTTTGTTGCTCTTTAAGGGGCCCCTTTCTCTCCTTAGTTATTCTTTTGCTCTTAATGTACTTGTAGAATCTCTTTGGAATATCCTTAACCTTATCTCCCAAAACTATCTCATACACCCTCTTTGCCTGTCTAATTTCTCTCTTAAGAATACCTCTACGCTCTTCATACTCTCAAGAGATTCATTTGATCCCAACTGTTTATATCAAAATACGATTCCTTCTTATTCATGAATATTTTATTCATCTATTGTTCCCTACTCTTACCAGCCTTACTTTCACTCCAACAAGAACATATTGCCTCTGAACTCTTGTTATCTCCCTTACAAAAGCCTCCCACTTGTCAGTTGCTCCCTTATCTGTGAACAGTCTATTCCATTCAACTTTTGAAAGTTCTTGCATACCATTAGATGACAGAGAAAGGTGAGTTGGCACCCAATTCGTGAACGAAGACCTGGAGGTTCCATAGTGGTAGACAGCAGAGCCATCTTCCTTCCTCTGGACTGCCAAAGGAGGCCAGTACACCAGACAGTGAGAGTGTGGATCTACATGGCCATTTGGGTCAGTGTAGGTTTTTGTAAGTCACTTGGTAAACTGGATCAAGGGTGGAAGAGTCTGACAATATTATCAATACTGTGCCAGCTCTGGCATGTGAGATTCTGGCTGCCATGGAGAGCCAGGTGCATGAAAATACTCAATGGCTGCCAGAACTGCATGCAGGCTTGCATTTCATTGCTTTAGCCTTTGGTGATCAGCACCAATGGCAAGCTAACAGGGACAAGAGACCTTGGTCACTCCAGGTGTCCCTTACTCTTAAGGAGACAAGGTAGTGCTGGCAGGCACCCAGCTGCAGGAGGAACCTCACCCTTGCCTATTGTGTCTGGGCTAAGAAAAGAGCTATCTAGTGTAACTGCACATTCTTTGGTCTGTAACCTTGCTGGTTACAGCATATGACATGCAGACCAAAGTATTATTTAAGTATGATGTGTTTCTGCTTCCACAAGGGACAGGTTCCAGATCCACATCCTCTTGGTGAAAACATTTTTCAATCAACTTCTAATTCTTCCAATTATCTTACATCTATGCTCCCAGGCTATTAAGAATATAAGTACTATGAGCTTGAGTAAATCATGTTCCCTCAAGCCTACGCTGCTATTACATGATTACACCTGATCCTTTACCTCAACTCCACTTTCCCTTATATTCTGATATGTGAGATACCAAACCTTCATCATTCAAAAGGCATGAATGTGCATAATGATATAAAGGAAACTTATGCACAGCAAGTGGTTAAGGTTTGAATTACACTGCCTGAAGGTGTGCTGGAGGCAGGTTCAATTGAAGGATTGAAAAGGGAATTAGACTGTGGTCTGAAAGGGAAGACTGTGCAAGATTAGAGGGAGAGGGAGGAAAATGGCACTCAAGAAGACAGCCAGTGCACACTTAATGACTTGGGTTGATTTATGATTCTTTAAAGATCAGACATCATACTCATAAAGTACAGGTCCTTCTTCACAGTCTTCTGCAATGCTTTTGAGGAAGTGTGATTACAGAGTTACTGCAGAAAGCTTCATGGGGCTTTTACTCTCAAACAATTTAAAGTTAAGCAAGGAGGTTCTTACAGTCACTAGATGTTCTCGCTTTTTAAAGTGATGACCTGTTTTAAAGTGTTTTATTATTTTTATTATTTTTCTCAGTGTCATTGGTAATAAGATTCCTCTTTCCTTTGCTCAAGAAAACATTGCAATCGGTTCCTTCATTTTCTACTGAACTATGCTTTAAATGAAGTTTAATAGCTGTGTGCTAAAAATAATGTTTTTAAATTGTAACAAGAGAAGATTAAAAGAGAGGTACTGAGAGGTTGTTAACTTGTAAATAAAAGGAGATTGCAAAAGTGTTTTTAGAAATAGAGGCTTAAAGGTCTGAAGGCAGATAAATCAGCCAGACCATGATGGACTATCCTCCAGGATCCTGAAGGAGATAGCTGAGGAGATTGTCAAGGCATTGCTGGTTATCTTTCAGGAATCACTAAAGTCAGGGAGGGTCCCAGAGGACTGGAAAATGGTTAACGTAACACCCTGCTTAAGAAAGAAGGAGGCAGAAAAATGGGAAATAATAGCCGGTTAACCTGACCTCGGTCCTTGGTAAGATTTTAGTGTCCATTATTAAGCATGAGATTGCAGTCCACTTCACCTGACAAAGGGACTGTGCTCCAAAGGCTTATGATGGACTATAAGCTTATGTTAGACGAGAACCTGATGTTGTGTGACTTCTGACTTTGTCCACCCCAGTCCAACACCAGCACTTCCCCATGACAGCAGAGTACTTGGAAATGAGGCTGAGTCAGCAGGGCTTCATCAAAGGAAAGTTATGCCTGACAAATCTGTTAGAATTTTTTTGGGAGTGTAACAAGCAAGTTAGACAAAGGAGAGCCAGAGAATGTGAACTATTTGGATTTCCAAAAGGTGCCACAAAGGGGGCTGCTAAATAAGGTACGAACCTGTGGTGTTAGGGGCAAGGTACTGGAATAGATAGAGGATTGGCTGACTGGCAGAAGGCAGAGAGTGGAGATAAAGGGGTCTTTTACATGATGGCAGCTAGTGACTAGTGGAGTTCTACAGGAGTTGGTGTTGGGACCACAACTATTCACATCATACTTTATCAGTCTGGACAAAGAAACTGGGCCATTGTTGCTAAGTCTGCAGGTGATACAAAGATAGATGGAGGGACAGGTAGTGCTGAGGGAATGGGGAGGCTGCAGTTAGACCTGGGCAGGCTAAGAGAGTGGGCAAAGAAGGGATGGTTGGAATACAATGTGGATAAGTGTGAGGTTATGCACTTTGATAGGAAGAATATAGGATAGACTATTGTCTAAATGGGGAAAGGCTTCAGAAATCTGAAACACAGGGGACTTGTCAGTCCTCGTTCAGGATTCTCTTAGGGTTAACATGTAGGTTCACTTGCCAGTTAGAAAGGTAAATGCAATGTTAGTATTCATTTTGAGTGGGCTGGAATACAAGAGCAGGGATGTATTGCTGAGGCTGTATAAGACTGTGGTCAGATTGCATTTGGAATAAATGTGAGCAGGTTTGGGTTTTGTATCTAAGGAAGGATTGTGCTGGTGTTGGAAGGGGTCTGGAGAGGGTTCACAAGAATTATCCCTGAATGAAGGGCTTGTCATATGAGGAGCAGTTGAGGATTCTGGGTCCATGCTCAATGGATTTTAGAAGGATGAGAGGGATTTGACTGAAACTTACAGAATACTGAAAGACTTGGATAGAGTAGATGTGGAGAAGATGTTTCCACTAGTAGGAGAGACTAGGAGCTGAGGGCACAGCCTCAGAGTGAAGGGACCTATTGAGAAATGAAATGAGGAAATTCTTCAGTCAGACGTAGGTCTCTATGGAACTCATTGCTGCAGAAGGCTATGGGGGCCAAGTCATTGAGTGTATTTAATACAGAGAATGATAGGTTCTTGAGTAGTAAGGAGATCCAGGGTTATGGAGAGAAGGCAGGAGAATAGGGTTGAGGAACATATCAACCATGATCAAATGGCAGACTTGCTAGGCTGAATGGCCTCATTCTGTTCCTATATCTTATGGTCTAAATGATGTATGTTTTGTGGAGGTGATGGACAATGGGTGCAGACAATTATGAACACATAGAAGTTTATTATGATTTCAGTTATTTTGTTCTGCAGGTTAATAGTATCTTTTTCAATTGGGGCACCATAATTTTTGTTGGATGTACAGAGGTAATTAGCCCAATATGATGGACAGGTGCTACTAATTGCTCTGAGGACATGTGCAGAAGGTATAGGTACTCAATTTCACATCAGCTCTTCCCTATCGATAAATGTTCACCTCATGAAAGTAACAACATATGGCAGAATAGTTATCATGAAATAAGTTGATATCTGATCAGTGAAACAGTTGTTAAGATTAGTGGTGGAGAAAGGGAGCTGTGCTGGATGGTTGGAACAGTGTGATTGTGAAGGTTGGGCTACCTTTAATTTTTTTGATTTTTGAAAATGAGGAACATCTGTACTGATACAAGCACAAAATTACTATCATGCATGGATGGGTTGGACCGAAGGGTCTGTTTCCATGTTGTATATCTCTATGACTCTATGACACCACTTTGACTGGGACAACACATCCATCCTAAGACAAGCCAAACAAAGACACGCATGAGAATTCCTCGAAGCATGGCATTCAACTGGAACTCTATCAACAAACACATTGACTCGGATTCTATTTATCACCATCTGAAAGTAAAAACAGGATACGACATCAACCATAGGAAATGACATCACCAATCCAAGGAGCCTTAAATACATAACTAGAAAGTGGGTTATATTACCAGTGCTTCACCAGAGGCTGACTGATAATGTTACCTAGTATGGTGATGAAATGTCTGAAAACAAGCTCAGCGAGCTAACTTACATCCAGAACAAGCACAAAATTCTGCAGTTACTGGGAGTATGAAATATAAACAGGATACTTTTGCAGCATTTGTGGAGACAAAAAAAGTGTTTGTGTTCTCATGAAGGCACATTGACCTAAACTGTTAACTCTATTCCCAACATTTGCTGTGACCTTTCTTTCAGGTTTAATGAGGGAAGTTGAATTTCCTCACGAGTCAGATAAAATAGAAAGTTCTTGAGAAACTCAGTGGATTTTATAGTGTCTGGAGAGAGAAACAGCTATTGCTTGGTGTTCAATATGGTTTCTGAAGGCTTGTTGTTTCTGGTTTTATGGAAAGGACAGGCAGCATTCTCTGTTTCAGGTCTATTTTAAGGTTCCCTTATTCACTCCCAGCATTCAGACATGTACAGAGCTGAAACTGACAGTATCACCAACCAAGAAGATCAAGATTTGGTGGAGCCGGTGTTGGATTGGGGTGGACAAAGTTAGAAACCACACAACACCAGATTATAGTCCAACAGGTTTATTTGGAGATACTAGCTTTCCAAGTGCTGCTCTTTCATCAGGTGGTTGGCTTGCACCATGTTTAACAGGCAACTGTGTGGAAGGAACGGAAAGCTGCTTAAGTTCCCGACAGCGATAGGGTTAGGGTTAGGGTTAGAGTTAGTGCCCTGAATTCACTCTCATAGTGTCCGGAGATCACTCTCAGAAACTGTGATGTGGGGGTGACAATGTTGGACGGTGGTGGACAAAGTTAAAAATCACACAGCACCAGGTTATAGTCCAACAGGTTTATTTGAAAGAGCAAGTTTTCGGAGACTCCGAAACTGCACAGAGCTCACTGTCCCTTTCTGCCTGGTGTTCACTCTCACTCTCACTCTCATTCTCACGCTTACTCTCACTCTGCTCAGTTGCACTTCTCGCTTTCTGCCCAACGATCAGTCTGTCACAGCGCGGAGCTCACTCTCCCTGTCTGTGACCGTGCCGTGTGTCGCCTCCCAGCGCAGAATGGTCTCTTAGGCTTCAGTTTCCAGAACAACAAGAGAAATATTATTTTGAAATCACCATGTCACGGGAGGTAATTGAGTGTGAAACGGCCTGGGGAGGATAGAGTGGAGATTTGCACGTTCCCCCTCCAGCGGGGTGGCGGATCCAGGCGCTTTCTGGTCCACTGTCCGTTCACGGAGAACCACCTCACTCGATGTTACCGGCGGCAGAACGGAAGCATTTCTAAAAGTCGATTCTTTATAAAAGAATTTCTTCGAGACTTCAACCACGTTTATGATGTTTAACATTGTGCAGAAAACGGGGAGAAATGATTGGAATTTTTTGTTAGTAACTGCTTGTGGTGAAACACTTTGCTTTTCCATAATGCACTCTCTCAGGTGATGGTGAATTTAATTCCGTTGTTTCACCCTGCTGCTGGAGCGAGGCTTGTGCAGAAAGTGTTTACACGAGCAGCTATTGACGTTCTGAAACGTTAACTTTCTCCACAGAGACTGTCTCGCTCACGAAATATTCCCACCAATTTCACATTACTTTCATTTCAAATTTTCTGGAATCCGCTACTTTGTTTTTCGGTTTAAAATGTGTCTCTTGTGGGGAACCTGAGGGGAAAGGATGACAGAGGGAGAGAGAGAGATCCCCCAATGCAATCCAAAGATGTGCAGGTCAGGTGAATTGGCCATGCTAAATTGCCCACAGTATTCCGGGGTATGTGGGTTAGGTGCATTAGTCAGGATAGGACAGGGGAATGGGAGTGGATGGGCTACTCTGCGGAGGGGCGGTGTGGACTTGTTGGGCCGAAGGGCTTGTTTCCACACTGTAGGGATTCTATGTTTCTACTCTATGATTCACTCCAGGCAGAGAGAAATCCCCGCAGAAAGAGATTTCAATCAGAGAGATTCCAGCAGAGACTACAGGAAAAAAAAGCGAGATCTAGAACCGTGATCCCCAGCAAATAAAGGTCCCCAAAAGAGAACGATTCCCAGCAGAGAGATTCCCAGTAGACAGAGATGCCAGTCAGAGAGGCTCTGAGGAGCTGGATCCTAGTTTTCTACCTGCCGGGGCAGAGGTGGGTGAACATTCCCAGCACTGTGTCCCGCCAGCGACAGCACCTCACTGCCCAGTGGGGAGCCCGGCTCCTGGGGCGGGAGTTCTCTGTCTCTCTCTCTGTCCACACCAGTTACCCGGCAATGAGCAGGCTGATCACTACCCAGGAAGGAGCTGGGGTGAGAGTGGGCAAGGAAGGGACAGAGAAGGTGAAGGCAGAGGGGGAGGTGATGAAGGGGAGGGGAGGAGGGTGAAGGGGAGGGGCCGAGCCTGCCAGGAGGTTCGCCCTGAGACTCTCGGAGCTGGTATCAGCGCCTTGTGCTGTCGCTGGGCACAAGCTGGTACACCCCTGGAGACGGGCAGCGCTCGCCGTGAGCTGGCAGCAGCAGCTGGGGGAGGACCAGACTGTCCCCTGGGGGGCAGGGACCTGGCACAGGGTCCGTATGATCAGCTCGGTGTGTGTGTCATCTTATCGAGGGCGCAAGTCCGCCAAGAAAGCTCCCCCGAAAGCATGCCCGGAGGAGGAGATGGGCACGGGAGAGGGCAGCGACAGGATCACCATCAATGTCGGAGGGACGCGGCATGAGACCTACAGGAGCACCCTGCAGACCCTCCCCGGGACCCGGCTGGCGCGGCTCACCCAGCCCCGGACCCAGCCCCGGACCCAGCCCCAGCCCCAGCCCCGGACCCAGCCCCGGACCCGGACCCAGCCCCGGACCCAGCCCCAGCCCCAGCCCCGGACCCAGCCCCAGCCCCAGCCGGAGCCCAGCGGCGGGCAGCTCTTCTTTGACCGGCACCCCGGCATCTTCGCGTCGGTGCTGAATTATTACCGGACCGGTAAGCTGCACTGCCCGGCGGATGTGTGCGGGCCGCTCTTTGAGGAAGAGTTAGCTTTCTGGGGTCTCGATGAGACTGATGTGGAGCCCTGCTGCTGGATGGCGTACCGGCAGCACCGGGAAGCCGAGGAGGCACTCGACATCTTCCAGCCGCTCGGAGCTGGCCCCGGGGAGGAGGTATGTGAGCCCGGGGGGGTGCCCGAGCCGGGACCGGGACCTGCACCTGGCCGGGGGCCGGGGGAATATGGTTGCAGCCGCTCGGCCCCTCTCTCCTGCTGGAGCCGGTGGCAACCCCAGATCTGGGCGTTATTCGAAGATCCCTACTCGTCCCGAGCAGCACGGGTAAGAAACGGGTTAATGTTACCCCTCCTACCCCCAACCGTTGGTGTAACTAAACTCGGTCATCAACCCCTGTTAATTCAAAAAACCACGAACAAGAAACCTGTTTGAGTTAAAGAACATTTTGAAACATATTGTAGCTGTGATAAAATACAGCAAAGTGCCAGCCATTAGTTGGGCTCTGGGAGGAGCAGCCAGTGACTTCAATGTTCAGTATGCAGCACCAAACCCCCGAACAGACCATCTCCCAGTCAGCGGCACGCTGCTCTGCCCATCAATGCAAAATAAACCTTCACTTCCTCAACCACCATCGCGCTTTGTGAAGGATTTATCCATCAATGAGGCATCTGTTGATTGAGGGGGAGGTGAGGCACGATCCTCACATACCCAGACACACTCCCAGACAGATACAGAGTCAGACACACACTGAAACCGACAGACACGCACCCAGACAGCCACACACTCAGACATCGGCACAAAGATATGGACAAGCCCGCGCACGTAAACACCCCGACATTAATAGGCGAGACAAAGATAAGGCTGTGAGCGGTGACAGGGGGTGGCTGGATTCTGTGCAAATTCTTATCGGGAGTAGAGTAACCGGGTCCTCGAGGCCAGACACAGGCTCGCTCTTCCCGTGACCACAGTCACATACAATTCAGCCCGTTAGAGAATTAAATGGCATTGAACTCAGGGAACTGTTCATAACCCAGGGAAAACAACAGGTGCAGGAATGGAAATCTGTCCCCAAAAAAATCAGGAACGGAACACCCGAGGGGCTGCTTCTATTAAGATTTTATTTGAATCTAATCATTACAGATCTCAAGGTTTCCAGGAAGAAAACTTCGGGTTGGTTTTTGCTATACTCTCACTGGTATTTTGATTGTGTTTTTATTCCTTGTCATCACCAGTAATTTGATATCACTGGGATCAGGGTGGATGATGCCTGAAACAAAACAAAATTAATAACAGTTCTGAGGAAGGGTCACTGGACTCGAACCATTAACTCTGATTTCTCTCTTCAGATGCTGCAAGACCTACTGAGCTTTTTCAGCAATCTCTGTTTTTGTTTCTGATTTACAACATCCGCAGTTATTTAGGTTTTTATTTGGATGACATCTGACCCACTCTGGCCCACTGACACCTTGCTGTTCAATGCTTATCATTACAGTAAGGGAAGATCGGCAGGTATTTTATTGATAACGGTTCTGACTCTGTAAAATGATGCAGTTTATCGTGTGAGGTGAACTGCACCAATCAATAGTGTCACCTCATTGAGACAAAATAAGCAACTCCTTAAAAGAATGAAGGAGACAGGTGTTGTGTATGGATGGGATTGGGGTTTGGGGCAGGGACTGTCAAAAGCTGGAGTGATAGTAAATGGAGATTGGATTAAACCCATTGTCAGAGTCAATAACGGAAGGCTATGTCAGGGCAGGGGAGGTGAGAAATGCACAGTCTGGGACATGAACAACGAAAAAATAACAAACAAAACTACAGCACAGGAACAGGCACTTCGGCCCTTCTGTGCTGACCCAGATCCTCTATCTAAACCTGTTACCTATTTTCTAAGGATCTGTGTCCCTCTGCTCCATGCTCATTCATGCACCTGTCTAGATGCATCTTAAATAATGCTATCATGCCCGCCTCTACCATCTCTGCTGCCAATATGTTGCAGACAACACCACCCTCTGTGTGAAGAACTTTCCACACATATCTCACCTAAACTTTTCCCCTCTCACCTTGAACTCATGACCCCTAGTAATTGGGTCCCCCACTCTGGGAAAAAGCTTCTTGCTATCCACCCTGTCTGTACCTCTCATGATTTCGTAGACCTCAATCAGGTCACCCCTCAACCTCCGTATTTCTAATGAAAATCATCCTAATCTACTCAACCTGTCTTCATAGCCAGCAACCTCAATACCAGGCAACATCCTGGTGAGCCGCCTCTACACCCTTTCAAAAGCATCCGCATACATCTGGTAATGTGGTGACCAGAAATGCACACAGTATTCCAAATGTGGCCAAACCAAAGTCCAATGCAACAGCCAGCTCTTGTATTCAATACCCCATCCAATGAAGTAAAGCATGCCATATGCCTCTTGACCATTCTACTGACCTGCATTGCCACCTTCAGGGTACAATGGACCTGAACATCCAGATCTCTCTGTACATCAACTTTCCCTAGGGCTTTTCCATTTACTGTATAGTTCACTCTTAAATCGGATCTCCCAAAATGCATCACATCGCACTTGCCTGAATTGAACTGTATCTGCCATTTCTCTGCCCATCTCTCCAATCTACCTATATTCTGCAGCATTCTCTGACAGTCCCCTTTCACTATCTGCTACTGCACCAATCTTAGTGTCATCTGCAAACTTGCTAATCAGACCATCTATACCTTCCTCCAGATCATTTACATATATCACAAAACAATAGTGGTCCCAGCACGGATCCCTGTGGAACACCAGTAGTCACAGTTCTCCCTTCCACTACTACTCTCTGTCTCCTCTTGCCCAGCCAGTTTCTATCCATCTAGCTGTTACACTCTGGACCCATGTGATTTCACTTTCTTCATCAGCCTACCATGGGAACCTTATTAAATGTCTTACTGAAGTCAGTGTATTTGACATCTGCGGCCCTTCCCTCATCTATCAACTTTGTCACTTGCTCAAAGACACATTGTAAATGCTAAGGAGCTGAGGGTTGTATCATTTGATAAGAACCTAGATCAAAGGAAAATAAAATCTCATGACATTATAAAAATGACTTTTTTTGTATTTTTGGTTGTAGACTGAAATGGGTAGAGAACTGTTTGGTCAGAAGTGTAGAAATAGAAAAGCAATTTGTTACCTAAATTGAGGGGGGGAAAAACTTTAGTGCAGAGGGATCTGGGTGTCCTAGTACATGAATCACAGAGAACTAGTATGTAGGTATAGCAGGTAATAGGAACAAGAGGAGGCCATTCAGCCCCTTGAGCCTTTCTGCAATTCAATGAGATCATGGCTGATCTGTGGCCTAACTCCATATACCTCACTTTGGCCCATATCCCTTAATACCTCTGCTTAACAAAACATTCTCACTCTCAGATTTAAAAGTAACAACTGATCCAGCATCCATGCTGTTTTTCAAAGACAGTTCCAACCTCTACCCTTCTTTATGTGTAGAAATGTTTTCTAACATCTCTCCTGATTCTTAGACAATTCCCCCTATTTCTAGAATTCTCCATGATTGGAAATAGTTTATCATTGTCTGAGCTGTCTTTTCCTACTAATATCTTGAAGACTTTGATCATATCACCCCTTAACCTTCTTAATTGTACAGAAAACAAGCCTAATGTGTATAATCTTTCTTATAACAACTCCCCAAAGTACCCTTGTAAATCTATGCGATACTAAGGAAGGCAAGTGGATGTTTAGAACTTATCACTAAAGGAATCAAGCATAAAATAAGAAAGGGTTACTGCAACTCTCCAAGGCATTAGTGAGACCAAATGTGGAGTATTGTATATAGTTATATACAAGCCTCCTCAATCTGTTAATTGAGGAGGCTTGTAATTGTATTGGAGGCAGTTCAAAGAAGTTTTGCTAACTTGGTTCCAGAGATGAGGGATTTGTCTTATGAAGAGATATTCAGCAGTTTAAGTCTATATGCTCTGAAGTTTAGAAGAATGAGAGTAGATCTAACTGAGGTATATAAAATGCTAAGGGGGATTGAAAAAGTAGGCAAAGAGAAGATAGTTCCTCATATGGGGCAATCCAGAATGAGAAGTCATAGTTTTAAGTCAAAAGGGTAGCAGTTTTAAAGTGGAGCTGAGAAGATATTATTTCTTTCAAAAGCATGAATCAATGGAATTCATTCCCCAGAGTGTGGTGGGGGAGTTAGACAGAATTAATAATGAGATGAAGAGTCAAGAATAGTGGGCAGGAAATTGGAGTTAATGCCGAGATAAGATCAGCCATGATCATATGAATTGGTGGAGCAGGTTCAAAAGGACTGAATAGCCTATTCCAAGTTCTTATTTTCATACGTAAAGCAGGGATTGTTTAAGGATTGCTTTGTTTTTTATAAAGGAAGTAACTTGACACACATTGTAAGTGCTGTTTACACTGCTGCTTGTTTAAGAAGCAGTAGAAGACTAGTTTGCAGGTGAACAGGAACCAAGTGTTGTGTGCAAGTGAAGATTCAGCTGGCAACAAGTAGCTGATTGCTGTGTGGACATGTGACTAGTTATCAATGTCAAAGACATTTTGCCTGCCAACAGCTATATGATTGGGTCCCCGTAGCTGATAAGCTTGGAGCTGTGAACATTTTGGCGGAAACTGCTGAAACTCTGGAAGGGAAAGAGTTGTTATTTCTCTGCAGTAAGAAACATTGCACACCAATGTTGGACTGGGGCTACAAAGTTAAAAATCACACAACACCAGGTTATAATCCAACAGGTTTAATTGGAAGCACTAGCTTTCGAAGCACTGCTCCTTTATCAGGTAGTTGCGGAGTACACAATTGTAAAACACGGAATTTATAGCAAACGTTTACAGTGTGATGTATCTGAAATTATACATTGAAAAATACCTTGATTGTTTGTTAAGTCTCTCATCTGTTAGAATGACCATGATAGTTTCACTTCTTTCATATGTAAATCACAAAACCTTTTTAAAAGTTACATTCTCAGGTTAACTTTAACAATTGGTGTCAGCCCAAGATAATGTGTTGAAGGTGTTAGCCCCCTCTATGCTGCAGTCTGTGCCATAATGTTTAGATTGATTCTAATCTAAGTAATGAACTAACAGAATCTTACATGGATTTATGCAGTTTTGGGCAAAGTACAATATAACTCTTTAAGTGTGTGTTTGTGTGTGTGTGGGGGGGGGGGGGGGGCGCTGGGGGGTTGTGAGTGTCTGTGAGAGAGGGTTTATGTGTGTGTGTGAATGTAAAGTGGTCTAAGTCTGTGAGAGGGTGCATGTCTGAGTGTGTGAGTGTGTGTCTATGAATAGGAGGCACGTGTGTGTGTGCATAGTGCAATGGTGGTCACCTTATTGTGACATGAGCCCAAGGTCCCGGTTGAGGCCCTCCCTATGGGTACTGAACTTAGCTATCAGCTTCTGCTTGGCCACTTTTCGCTGCTGCCTGTCCTGAAGTCTGCCTTGGAGGATGGTCACCCAAAGGTCCGAGGTTGAATGTCCTGGATTGCTGAGGGAACACTCCTGGCTAGGCGACATCATCAGTGCTTGGGAGCCTCCTGCGAAGCGCTTCTTTGATGTTTCCTCCGGGGTTTATAGTGGTCTGTCCCTGCCGCCTCCGGTTGTCAGTTTCAGCTGTCCGCTGTAGTGGTTGGTATATTGGGTCCAGGTCGATGTGTTTGTTGATGGAGTTTGTGGATGAATGCCATGCCTCTAGGAATTCCCTGGCTGTTCTCTGTCTGGCTTGCCCTATGATAGTAATGTTGTCCCAGTCGACTTGGACAACACTACTATCATAGGGCAAGCCAGACAGAGAACAGCCAGGGAATTCCTAGAGGCATGGCATTCATCCACAAACTCCATCAACAAACACATCGACCCGGACCCAATATACCAACCACTACAGCGGACAGCTGAAACTGACAACCGGAAGCGGCAGGGACAGACCACTATAAACACCGGAGGAAACATCAAAGAAGCGCTTCGCAGGAGGCTCCCAAGCACTGATGATGTCGCCTAGCCAGGGGACGAAACGTTTGCAACAAAAACTTCCAGATCGGCGAACAGAACCACAACAACGAGCACCCGAGCTACAAATCTTCGCACAAACTTGGAACACTCCTGTCTGTCGATTGTTGTGCAGTGCCCATTCATCCGTTGCCATAGCCTCTGCTTGGTTTCACCAATGTACCATGCCTCAGGGCATCTTACCTGCAATGTATGAGATAGACAACATTGGCTGGGTCACCTGAGTACCTGCCACGTACATGGTGGAAGGCGTGCCCACGCATAATGGTGGTATCCATGTCCACACTCTGACACGTCTTGCAGTGCCTACTGTAACAGGATTGTATGGAGTTGTCCTGAAAGCCAGGCAGTTTGCTACAAAGTTTGCTGTCCAGTACTTCTCAGGAGCTGAAAAACTATGCCATGTTCTTTGCGGCCTACAACACATCACCAATGAGGATGGGCACCTCGCCAAGACCTCCCTCACACCTCCACTGCTCACCTTTAAACAACCGCCAAACCTCAAACAGATCATTGTTTGTAGCAAACTGCCCGGCTTTCAGGACAACTCCATACAACCGTGTCACGGTAGGCACTGCAAGACATGTCAGAGTGTGGACACGGATATCACCATTATGTGTGGGGAGGGAGGGCCTCAACCGGAACCTTAGGTTCATGTCACACGACAGGTGGTCACCATTGCACTATACACGCACACACAGGCACTCCTACACACACACACACACACACACATACACATATACGTTTGTGGGGTGAATTTGTACTTGCAGAGTTACATTGTACTTTGCTCAAAAATTGCATGAAACCATATAAGATTCTGTTAATTCATTTTTTATATTAGAATTGCAACATATCTGAAATAACTTAACAGAGTCCGGTATCTGTCACCGAGTTACCCTTTATTTACATGTACAGAGTCCTTGACACTGATCCAACTCCCTTAGAGCCAGCTCTCAGAGTGAACAGAACTTCTCTCATTCCTGTTTATATTTGTCAGCCAGGCCTCCCTGATTAGACCAGATTAATAGCCCCAGTCAGGGAGCTCATATTCTGTGACATTCACCTGGCTGACTTCGTTATCATCACTACAAACCTCCTCCTTTAGGTGTGAGAACACAGGCTAGTTCTTTTTGTTGTAGCTCCTCCTGGGATGTTTTCATAACCAATCCGGTTACTCCAACTCTGCGCCTGATATGGGTGGTGTGTAATACAGAGTAAGTCACCTTTTTATGCCCAGAGTGTCTCAGAAGAAATTTATTCTCCTGTTCGGGTGGCAAAGGTGTTGAAGCGGCACATCTGCCATGTCCATCTCAGATTCCAAGGTATCTTCAATGCTCGATGGAAAGGGAGAACATATGGGTTCCGGAACATAGAACATAGAACATAGAACAATACAGCACAGAACAGGCCCTTCGGCCCACAATGTTGTGCCGAACATTTGTCCTAGCTTAAGCACCCATCCATGTACCTATCCAATTGCGCCAAAGATTCTGACTCTACCACTCCCACAGGCAGCGCATTCCATGCCCCCACCACTCTCTGGATAAAGAACCTACCCCTGACATCCCCCCTGTACCTTCCACCATTCACCTTAAATTTATGTCCCCTTGTAACACTCTGTTGTACCTGGGGAAAAAGTTTCTGACTGTCTACTCTATCTATTCCTCTGATCATCTTATAAACCTTTATCAAGTCACCCCTCATTCTTCGCCATTCCAATGAGAAAAGGCCTAGCACTCTCAACCTATCCTTGTACGACCTATTCTCCATTCCAGGCAACATCCTGGTAAATCTTCTCTGCACCCTCTCCAAAGCTTCCACATCTTTCCTAAAGTGAGGCGACCAGAACTGCACACAGTACTCCAAATGTGGCCTGACCAAGGTCCTGTACAGCTGCAACATCACTTCACGACTCTTGAATTCAATCCCTCTGCTAATGAACGCTAATACACCATAGGCCTTCTTACAAGCTCTATCCACCTGAGTGGCAACTTTCAAAGATCTATGAACATAGACCCCAAGATCCCTCTGCTCCTCCACCTTACTAAGAACCCTACCGTTAACCCTGTATTCCACATTCTTATTTGTCCTTCCAAAATGGACAACCTCACACTTGACAGGGTTGAACTCCATCTGCCACTCCTCAGCCCAGCTCTGCATCATATCTAAGTCCCTTTGCAGCCGACAACAGCCCTCCTCACTATCCACAACTCCACCAATCTTCGTATCATCTGCAAATTTACTGACCCACTCTTCGACTCCCTCTTCCAAGTCATTAATAAAAATTACAAACAGCAGAGGACCCAGAACTGATCCCTGCGGAACCTCACTTGTAACTGGGCTCCAGGCAGAATATTTACCATCTACCACCACTCTCTGACTTCGACCGGTCCAACTGGCCAAATTTCCCTCTATCCCATGCCTCCTGACTTTCCGCATAAGCCTACCATGGGGATTGTTCCATGGGGAACAATTGGAAAGGCAGTCAAGTAGCTGGGCACATTTTGCTCCTGCCCCGTTAGCAAGTTTGCAGCTTTCATATGGTCCATGTGCTTGTTCAGGTCTGTCTCACCTACCCAAACTTTATACATCACTGAAAGTGACCTCATGTCGACCATGCTTCTTATCCATGAAGAACCATTCCTGTGGTTCCTACACTAAATTTCATTCCCTGAAGTAAACTGTCTCCCTCATTTAACAGTCTTTTGTCTGCTATTGGTGTTCCTGATGCTGTTTCATGCTCCACGCCCAGGTCCAGAAAGATCAGATTTAACTAGGTGCAGAATCTTCAGTCCATTAACAACTCTGCTGGAGTTTTCCCTGTAGTTGCATAAAGGGTGGTCCTATAATCAAATAGGAACCGGAACAGCTTGGTATCTAGTGAAGCTATCAGCTGTTTCTTTAAGATTGGAGGATGTTCACCCAAAGGTCCGAGGTTGAATGTCCTGGACCACTGAAGTGTTCTCCAACTGGGAGGGAACGCTCCTGTCTGTTGATTGTTGTGCGGTGCCCATTCATCCGTTGCCGTAGTCTCTGCTTGGTTTCACCAGTTTGGACTGCTCTTTCTGCCAGACCATAGAATGATGGATGGTATGGAGTGATATCTCTTGACTTTAGGAAATACTCAAATACCCTGCTGGTAAACAACGACCTGTTCTGTGAGCTACAGTTCGGGAGTCCATGTATTGCAAATGACATGCAGAGGTTTTTATTGTTGTCTTTGGTTTAGACAAATGAAGTCTATGCACAACTAGCCATTTTGAGTGGGTGCCCACATTGACCAAGAACATTGAGCCCATGAAAGGGCCTGCATAGTCGATGTGTAACCGAACCCAGGGTTTACCTAACTGTTCCAGTGAATGTGGTGAGCTTGCAGGGGGTAATTGTTGTCCTTGGATGTGCTCTGGGCACTTCTCCACCAACGCAGCTGTATCTGCATCTAATCTTGGCCACCAGACGTAACGACTCACCAACATCTTCATTTTGGAAACCATTGGATAAACCTGGTGGAATTTCGGCCAGTATGATAGTGACCTTTGCTCGGGACAATCACTGTTGCTTCCCATAATAACATGTTGTCCTCTACTATGATCTGGTCTCTCCAGGTCCAAAAGGGCTTCAATTCTGATTGGGACAGCTCTTTGGTTTCCCCAATCAGCACCAGCTATTTCAGTTTTGCCAGGACTGGCTCTTCCTGTGTCCAGTGTTTGATATTATCAGCTATGACTGGAGGTGTGTCTAAAAATATTTAAAACCATTACAGACTCTTCCAGTGGCAGTACCACCAGTGGTACTCGGTTATGTACCACACCAGTGGTACATGATTTGGTTATGTTTACAAATAGCAATGGGTAGGGATAGGTATGTACTGCAGGGAAAGAGATATAACTGGGGGAAAGGTAATTATGATGCAGACTTAGGAAGCATAGGATGGAGAAGGAAACTGCAGGGGATGGACACTCTTGAAACGTGGAGCTTATTCAAGGAACAGCTACTGTGAGTCCTTGATATACCTATCAGTCAGGGAGATTGTTGTTGAGATAGGGAGCCACAATTTACTAAAGAGGTTGAAGCTGTTGTCAACAGGAAGAGGAAGGCTTATGTGAGGATGAGGCGTGAAGGCTCAGTTTGGGGGCTTGAGTTATAAGTTAGCCAGAAAAGATCTAAAGAGAAGGCTAAGAAGAGCCAGGAGGGGACATGAGAAGTTGTTGGCAGATAGGATCAAGGAAAACCCTACGGCCTTTTATAGGTATATCAGGAAGAAAAGAATGACTAAAGTAAGATTAGGTCCAATCAAAGACAGTAGTAGAAAGTTGTGTGTGGAATCTGAGGACATAGGGGAAGCGCTTAATGAATACTTTTTGTCAGTATTCACATTGGAAAAGGGCAATGTTAGTGAGAATATGAAGATACAGGCTACAAGATTAAAGGGATTGAGATTGACAAAGAGGAGGTTTTAGCAATTTTGGAAAATCTGAAAATAGATAAGTCCCTGGGGCCGGATAGGATTTATCCTTGGATTCTCTGGGAAGCCAGGGAGGAGATTGCAGAGCCTTTGGCTTTGATCTTTATGTCATCATTATCGACAGGAGTAGTGCCAGATGACTGGAGGATAGCAAGTAGGTGAGTCAGGACAACCCTGGTAATTATAGGCCAGTAGGCCTTACTTCGGTTGTAGTTACGGTGTTGGAAAAGGTTATAAGAGATAGGAATTATAATCATCTGGAAAGAACTCATTTAATTAGGGATAGTCAACATGGTTTTGTGAAGGGTAGGTTGTGCCTCACTAATCTTATTGAGTTCTTCAAGACATTGACAAAACAGGTGGATGAAGGTAAAGTGGTTGATATGGTGTATGTGTACTTCAGTAAGGCGTTTAATAAGGTTCCACATGGTAGGCTATTGCACAAAATACGAAGTTTCGGGATTGAAGGTGATTTAACAGCTTTGATCAAAAATTGGCTAGCTGAAAGAAGACAGAGGGTGGTGGTTGATGAGAAATGTTCATCCTGGAGCTCAGTTACCAGTGGTATGCTGCAAGGGTCTGTTTTGGGGCCATTGCTGTTTGTCATTTTTATAAATGATCTGGATATGGGTGTAGAAAGATGGGTTAGTAAATTTGTAGATGACACTAAAGTAGGCAGAGTTGTGGATAGTGCTGAGGGATGTTGTGCGTTAAAGAGGGACATAGATAAGATGCAGAGCTGGGCAGAGAAGTGGCAAATGGAGTTTAATGTGGACAAGTGTAAGGTAGTTCACTTCAGAAGAAGTAACAGGAATGCAGAATATTGGGCTAATGGTAAAATGTTTGGCAGTGTAGATGAACAAAGAGATCTTGGTGTTCAGGTGCATAAATCCCTGAAAGTTGCCACCCAGGTTGTTAGGGTTCTTTAGAAAGCATTTGATGTGTTACCATTTATTGGTAGGGGAATTGAGTTTCAGAGTCACGAGGTTATGTTTCAGCTGTACAAGTCACTTGTAAGGCCACACCTGGAGTATTACATGTAGTTCTGTATTATAGGAAGGATGTGGAAGCTTTGGAAAGAGTTCAGAGGAGATTTACTAGGATATTATCTGGTATGGAAGGAAGCTGTTACGAGGAAAGGCTGAGGGAACTGAGGCTGTTTTCATTGGAGAGAAGAAGGTTGAGAGGTGACTTAATCAAGACGTAAAAGATAATCAGAGGGTTAGATAGGGTGGACAGTGAGAGCCTTTTTCCTTGATGGTGAAACACGAGGGGAAACAGTTTTAAATTGAGGGGGTGATAGATTTAGGACAGATATCAGGGGTAGTTTCTTTACTGACAGAATAGTAGGGGCATGGAATGGCCTGCCTGCAACAGTAGTAGTCTTGCTGACATTAAGGGCATTTAAATAGTCATTGGATATACATATGGATAATAACAGAACGGTGTTGGTTAGATGCGCATCAGATTAATTTTGCAGGTCGATGCAACATTGAGGGTCAAAGGGCCTGTACTGTGCTATAACATTCTATGTTCTATGGTGTATCTGCCAGCAGGAGGCACTTAGTACTACAATCCACTGCTGAATTCGGGCTGAAGCTATGGGTGTCATTGTCGTGTCCTCTTTTAAGTAGGCCTAGCAAGGATTTATGTTCCATTACCACCACAAATTTATGTAAAGGTATTGGTGGAACTTCCTGACTCCAAATATGATGACCAAATCTTCCTTCTCTATCTGAACATATTTATTAGCCTAAGTCCTGGATGCATACGTTATTGGGTGTCCTCTCTATTAGACCATTTATGATCTAATGCCACCCCAGTGCCATGCAGGGAGGCATCAAATATCAATACCAGATCTCGCTCGGGATCATAGTGTGCCAACAGCTTAGAGGATGATAGCTGTTTTTTCACTTCCCTGCAGGCTATGGCTTGGCTATGTGTCCATTTCCAAGGCTGACCCTTTTTTTGAGAGTAGATACAAAAATACCAGGATGGAGGAGCTTTCTTTGCATATAAATCTTCTCCGTGAAGGATTGGATATTTATCCAGCTGTGAGAAACAGTTTACCATTTGTTTAAAATCCCCTAAAGGTGAACTGACCCTTTGGGCTTCACAATTGATACAGCCAGTGCTGCCCATTCTGCAAACTGGATTGGTTTGATGACTCTTTCGCTTTCCACCCTTCTGATTTCTGCCTCTACCTCTGCCTATAAGGCTGATGGCACTGGGCGTCTCTCGCAAAATCTTGGCATTGCTTCTTAATCAATATTTAAAGTCCCTATACCTTCCTGAAAACCTCGGGGTATTTAATTAGGGCTTCACTCAGTCAGCCATTTTCTAATCGAAAAATGTTGAGCCAGTCAAGACGAATCCTTCTCAACCATTTTCGCCCCATCAAGCTTGGGCCCATGCCTTTTATTACAATCAGTGATAACTGAATATATTGCTTCTCATAAGGGACTGGAACCGAAGTTGTACCCTTAATCTTAAAGATTCCCTGGGACAGTATAGGTTCTTGAATTGCCGAGTAAAACCAATAGCATCTCAGAATTAGAGGCGGCTTGGGGTCATAATATTCTTTAATTAAATCAGTCAACTCTTGAAAGATTTTAGTATCTGGTGTCTTGGGAAAAGTGAAGCTCTTAATAACCAAAAAAGCTGTAGGTCCACAAGCTGTCAGGAGAATTACTCATTGCTTTTCATCTGCCCAACTGTCATTTTCCCGGAAAATGTAACACATTCCTTCCACATAGTGGGCCCAGTTTTCAACAGCAGGGTTGAATAGACAAGCTTCCCAAATAACTGCACAATGCCAGAAATGCTTATGAGTATGGCTTTCTCTCATTGCTACTGAAATAACCCCACAGAGGCTGGTATCCCATCACCAAGTCACCCTTTATTTACACATATAAAGTCTTTGAAACTGATCCAACTCCATCACATCCCGCTCTCAGAGTGAACAGGATGTCTGACACTCCTGTTTATATCAGTCAGCCAGGGCTTCTTGATTGGACCAGGTTAACAGCCCCAATCAGGGAAATCATATTCTATGAGGTCCACCTAACTGACCTCAATACAATCACTACAATAGCATCAGATTTTGATTTTGTAATACAGTTTCCACACTGTAAGTAATCTAATCTAATCTAATCTAATAATATCCAGATTTCACTTTTGAATGTATTCTAGACAATAATAATATACAGTAATGAGCAGATGTTAAAGATTTTCTCAATCCATATTTCGATAAAGGGAGGGTTCCTAGGCTCAAGAGCAACTTTAAACAATTTTTACTCTGAAAGATCTTAATCGCTCATTTAATGAATGCATTGCCCAGAAAGAAACTGAGAATCACCTGTGCCCGGTGAAACTGGCTCTGTGCACACTTAGAACTGACAGCAAATGGCACAGCAACTAAGAAATATTCAGGTTTCAGCCCAGTGTCAACCCCTCTTCACGGAATGCCAGCCCTTCTTTGTACTCAGTGTTAGCACACATAACCCACAGAGTGCCAGCCCCTCATAGAATGCCAGCCCGTCCCTGTACTCAGTGTCAGCACACATAACCCACCACCCCACCCAATCCCAGTCCCCTTGTGCTCAATATGAGCCTCACTGCTCCATGCTAGGACACCCTGCACCCAGCTCAGCCCAGAGCCCCACCAAAGCCGCAAGGAGGGACAGCAGCAAGTTCTCAGCATCTGATTTCTAAATGATTGTCCATGTTGTTACCAGAGGTGCAGAGATCCTGGTCTAAGCAGCGATGCCCTCATGTCAGGATGCAAAGACTGCTTGAGGTTCCTTTTCTCTCCAGGTTAGTTAGGCTGGCAGTGGAGATGGGAAACAGTGTGACTATGTTTAATTAATGAGTTTTGTGACGCAAATAAATAGAAATGACTGTTGACATGACTAGTTGAGAGAATACTTCAGTTTATTTTAGAAACAGGGAAATGAGGAAGTAACAATTTAAAGGGACTGGAGAAAGAATGTGTAGATAAAGACTCAACAACCTGACTTATAGGAGACAGGTGAATCATTCTGGATTTAACATTAAACAGGCAACATAGCTGGGATTACAGCTTCAGCAGAGAAAGAACAAAAGGCCAGCTCCGATCCCAGCTGCAGCAATCCCAGCTCCAATGACCCCAGCTTCACTGATTCCAGCTCCACTGACCCCAGCTCCATTGATTGGAGATCCCATTGGTCCCAGCTCCTCTGATCCCAGCTCTACTGATCCCAGCTGCTCAGATCCCACCCCAACTTGTTCTTTTCCTCCTATTGTCCAGTCCTTTCCCACTTACATCCATGATTCTTCTGCCCCTTATGTAAATCTCCTCTGCATCCCCTCTAGTACAATCACATCCTTTCTATAATATGGTGACCTGGCCAGTGTTTTATTCAGTTAGGAACACAGGAACAGGAGTAGGTCATTCAGCCCTCAAGTCTGCTCCATTATTCAATGAGATCATGGCTGATCTGTGGCCTGAGTACATAAGCCTGCTTATATCCCTTGATGCTCTTGCTTAATTAAAAAAAAATGCCTATTTCAAATTTAACTTTAACAATCAAATTGGCATCAACCCCTATTTGAGGAAAAGAGTTCCAAACCTTCATTACCCTTTGCTGTAAAAGTGCTCTCAAACATCTCTTCTGAACAATATAGCCCTAATACCTAGACTAAGATCTCAGTTTTAGAAACATCAGCCAGTGGAAATAGTTATCTTTATGTACTTTGTCTTTCTCTGATAATATCCTGAAGACTTCAATTAGATCATCTTTTAATCTTTTAAATTCTAGAGAATAAAGGCCTAATTTGTCTAATCTCCCATCATAACTTAGACCACAAGACATTGGAACAGAAATTAGGCCATTCAGCCCATCGGGTCCACTCTACCATTCAATCATGGCTGATAAGTTTCTCAATCTCATTCTCCCGCTTTCTCCCTTTAACCTTTGATCCCCTTGATACTCAAGAACCTCTGTATCTCAGTCTTAAATATGCACAATGAGCTGGCCTCCACAGCCTTCTGTGTCAATGAATTCCATAGATTCACCACTCTCTCGCTGAAGAAGTTTCTCCTTGTCCTCACTCTAAAAGGTCTTTCCTGTACTCCAAGGCTGCGTCCTTAAGTCCTAGTCTCTCCTACCAATGGAAACATCTTCCCAACATCTTCTCAGTCCAGACCATTCAGTATTCTGTATGTTTCAATTAGATGCCCCTTTCATCCTTCTAAACTCCATTGAATATAGACCCAGAGTCTTCAAACATTCCTCATATGTTAAGCTTTTCATTCCTGGGACCACTCTCCTGAACCTCCTCTGAACATGCTCTGAGGCCAGAAATTCCTTCCTGAGATATGTGAAGTCCAGATATCATCTCCCAAAGCCAAAGTATCTTCCCTAATGTGTGGTGCCCAGATCTCCTGATTGTACTCCAAGTGGGGTCTAACCAGGGTTTTGTATAATTGCAGCATAATGTCAGTTCCAGCATAACCACCTTCTGCTTATATTCTACGTTTCTACTAATAAAGGCAAGTATTTCACGTGCCTTCTTAACCACGTTATCCACCTGCCTTGCTACCTTCAGGGATCTGTGCACAACAAGGTCCTTCTGATCTTCAGTAACTTTCAGTGTCCTGCCATTCATTGCACAATCCCTTGTTTTGTTAGCCCTTCCCAAGAGCATTGACACACAATTTTCCAATTTTAATTCCATTTGCCACTGCTTTACACACCTGAGCAGTTCGTTGCTATCCTGCTGCAGTTTATGGCTTACCTCCACTATTCAATTCCTGACTAATTTTTGTATTATCCATGAACTTCTCAATCACATTCCCTACATTTAACTCCAAAACTTTATTGTACACATTGTATTGCAAGGGCCCCAGCATGGAGCTCTAAGGAATCCCACTAGACACAGTCATAGAATCATTCCTCTACCATCAACCTCTGCTTTCTGCCTCTCAAGCCAGTTTTTGATCCAATAAGCCACTTTGCCTAGGATCCCATGGACACTTACCTTCTTAACCAATGTGCCACTGTGGACCTTTTCAAGATCCTTGCTAAAGTCCATGGTCAGTGGTAACCCCCAGGTTGTTGATAGTGGGAGATTCAGTGATAATAATGCCATTGATTGTCAAATGGTGATAGTTAGAGACCTTCATGTTGGAGATGGTCATTACCTGGCATTTGTATGACATGAGTGTAACTCGCTACCTGTCAGACCAGGCCTGGATATTGTCCATGTCTCAGTGCATTTGGACACAGACTGTTCAGTATCTGAGGAGTTGTAAGTGGTGCTTAGTATTATGCAATCATTGGCGAACAAGCTGACCTTATGATAGAGCGAAGGTCATTGCTGAAGCAGCTGAAGATGGTTGGGTCTAGCTCTCTATCCTGAGGAACTCCTGCAGAGATATTCTGGAGCTGAGATGACTCCAACAATCACAACCATCTTCCTATGTGCCAGGTATGACTCCAATCAGCCGCCAGATTCCAATTGATTCCAGTGTTGCTAGGGCTTTTGATACCATACTCAGTTGAAATGCAGCCTTGATGTCAAGGACAGTCACTTTTGCCTCATTGCACGTATAAATATGCCTGTGTTTGCACGCATGCTTTGTGTATGTGTGTGTAAATGTGCAGATGTATTTGCATTATTGTGTCAAAGAGTCATAGAGTCATTCAGCATGGAAACAGATTCTTCAGTCCAACTCGTCCATGCTGATCAAGTTTCCCAAACCAAACTAGCCCCACTGCCTGCATTTGATCCATATGCTATTCATGTACCTGTCCAAATGTCTTTTAAATGTTGCAACTGTACCTGCACCTACCATTCCTCTAGCAGTTCATTTCACATACGAACCACCCTCTGTATGAAAAAGTTGCCCCTCAGATCCCTTTTAAACCTTCCTCCACTCCCCTTCAAAATATGCCCCTTTCAGCTTTGAACTCCCCTGCCCTAGGGAAAGGCCTTTGTTATTCACCTTATCTATGCTCCTCAAGATTTTACAAACCCCTATAAGGTCACCCCTCAACCTCCTAGGAGCCAGTGAAAAAGCCCCAGCCTACCCAGCCTCTCCCAATAACTCAAACCCTCCAGTCCTGGCAACATTCTGGTAACTCTTTTCTGAACCCTCTCCAGTTTAATAATATCATTCTTATAGCAGGACGACCAGAACTGAACACACTTCCCAAAAGTGGCCTCACCAACATCCTTAACAACCTCAATGAAAACCAAAAGAACTGCAGATGCTGTAAATTAGAAACAAAAATAGAAATTGCTGGAAGGGCTCAGCAGGTCTGACAGCATCTGTGGAGAGAAATCTTTGGAGTGGGTTGAGTGACAGCAAGCATGCTAAGTGCCATTTTAACCACCCTGTCTATCTGTGATGCAATCTTCGAAGAATTGTGTACCAGAATCTCTAGGTTTCTCTATTCTATAACACTAGGGCCCTACCATGAATTGTAATTGTCCTATCCTTGTTTATCTTACCAAAATGCAATACTTCATATTTATTGAAATTAAACTCCATCTGCCATTCCTCAGCCCATTGACCCAATTGATCAACATCCCTTTGTAATATTAGATAAAGTTCTCATGGTCCACTATACCATCAATTTTGGTATCATCCGCAAACTTACGAACCATGCCTCCTAAATTCTCATCTATATTGTTTATATAAATGACAAACAACAGTGGATCTAGACCCTGCAGAACACCCAGTCACAGGCCTCCAGTCCGAAAATCAACCCTCCACCACCATCCTCTGTCTCCTACCATCAAGCCAATTTTGTATCCAATTGGCTAGCTCTCCCTGAATCCCGCATGATCTAACTTTGCTAATTAGTTTATCATGTGGAACTGTTTGAAAAGCTTTACTGAACATCTACCATTCTGCCCTCATCTACCTTTTTGATCACAGCCTCAAAAATCTCAATCAAGTTTCTGAGACACAATTCTCCACAAACAAAGCCATGCTGACTATCCCTAATCAGTTCTTACCTCTCCGAATGTATGTAAATCTCATCCCTCAGAATAGACTCACAGGTCTATAGTCCCCAGGCTTCTCCTTACAGTCTTTCTTTAATAAAGGCACAACATTAGCCACCCTCCAGTCTTCTGGCACCTCACCTGTTGCTGTAGATGAGACAAATACATAGAACATAGGACATAGAACATAGAACATTACAGCGCCGTACAGGCCCTTCTGCCCTCGATGTTTCACCAACCTATCATACCAATCTGAAGCCCATCTAACCTACACTATTCCATGTACGTCCATATGCTTGTCCAATGACGACTTAAATTTACTTAGTTGGCGAATCTACTACCGTTGCAGGCAAAGCATTCCATACCCTTACTACTCTCTGAGTAAAGAAACTACCTCTGACATCTGTCCTATATCTATCACCTCTCAATTTAAAGCTATGCCCCCTCGTGCTCGCCATCACCATACTTTGAAAAAGGCTCTCCCTGTCCACCCTATCTAACCCTCTGATGATCTTATATGTCTCTATTAAGTCACCTCTCAACCTTCTCTCCAACGAAAACAGCCTCAAGTCCCTCAGCCTTTCCACGTAAGACCTTCCCTCCATACCAGGCAACATCCTAGTAAATCTCCTCTGCACCCTTTCCAAAGCTTCCACATCCTTCTTATAATGCGATGACCAGAACTGTACGCAATACTCCAAGTGTAGCCGCACCAGAGTTTTGTACAGCTGTAGCATAACCTCATGGTTCCGGAACTCAATCCCTCTAATAATAAAAGCTAAAACACTGTATGCCTTCTTAACAACCGTGTCAACCTGGGTGGCAACTTTCAAGGATCTGTGTACCTGGACACCGAGATCTCTCTGCTCATCTACACTACCAACAATCTTACCATTAGCCCAGTACTTTGCATTCCAGTTAATCCGACCAAAGTGAATCACCTCACCTTGTCCGCATTAAACTCCATTTGCCACCTCTCAGCCCAGGTCAGCAGCATATCTATGTCTCTCTGTAACCTACAACATCCTTCGTCACTATCCACAACTTCACCGACCTTAGTGTTGTCTGAAAATTTACTAACCCACCCTTTTACGCCCTCATTCAGGTCATTTATAAAGATGATGAACAGTAGCGGACCCAACAACGACCCTTGCAGTACACCACTAGTAACTGGACTCCAGGATGAACATTTCCCATCAACCACCACCCTCTTTCAGCAAGCCAGTTACTGATCCAAACTGCTATATCTCCCACAATCCCATTCCTCCACATTTTGTACAATAGCCTACTGTGGGGAACCTTATCGAACGCCTTGCTGAAATCCATATACACCACATCAACCGGTTTACTCTCATCTACATAGAACATTACAGCGCAGAACAGGCCCTTCGGCCCTCAATGTTGCGCCGACCTGTGAACTATTCTCAGCTCGTCCCCCTATCCTATCGCAAAATCATCCATGTGCTTATCTAAGGATTGTTTAAATCTCCCTAATGTGGCCGAGTTGACTACATTAGCAGGTAGGACATTCCACGCCCTTACCACTCTCTGCCTAAAGAACCTGCCTCTGACATTTGTCTTAAATCTACCACCCCTCAATTTGTAGTTATGCCCCCTTGTACACACTGATGTCATCATCCTAGGAAAAAGACTTTCACTGTCTACCCTATTTAATCCTCTGATCATCTTGTATGTCTCTATCAAATCCCCTTTTAGCCTTCTTCTTGCCAATGAGAACAGACCCAAGTCCCTCAGCCTTTCCTCATAAGACCTTCCCTCCAGACCTGGTAAATATCCTGGTAACATCCTGGTAAATCTCCTCTGCACCTTTTCCAATGCTTCCACATCCTTCCCGAAATATGGGGACCAGAACTGTACACAATATTCCAAGTGTGGCCTCACCAATGTTTTGTATTGTTGCAACATGATATTGCGGCTCCGGAACTCAATCCCTCTATAAATGAAACCTAATACACCGTATGCCTTCTTTACAGCACTATCCACCTGGGAGGCAACTTTCAGGGATCTGTGTACATGGATTCCAAGATCCCTCTGCACATCCACACTACCAAGAATCTTTCCATCGACCCAGAACTCTACCTTCCTGTTATTCTTCCCAAAGTGCATCACTGGTTGGATCGAAGGGTCTGTTTCCATGCTGTACATCTCTATGACTCTATGACCTCACCCCTACCTTTGCTCGGGGCCCTGTAATTTCTTCCCTTTGGTGACAAGGGATGTGGAACATCTAGTCAAGTGGAAGAAGGAAGCTTTCATAAGGTTGAGGAAGCAAGGATCAGACAGGACTCTAGAGGGTTACAAAGTAGCCAGGAAGGAACTGAAGAATGGACTTAAGAGAGCTAGAATGGGGCATGAGAAAGTTTTAGCTGGTACGATTAAGGAAAACCCTAAAGCATTCTATACATATGTGAGAAACAAGAGGATGGCCAGAGTGAAGGTAGGGCCAATCAGGGATAGTGGCGGGAACTTGTGCCTGGATTCAGAGGAAGTAGGGGAGGTCCTTAATGAATACTTTGCTTCGGTATTCACTACTGAGAGGGAACTTAATGTTTCTGAGGACCATATAAAACAGGCTAATATGCTCAAACATGTTGATGTTAGGAAGTAGGATGTGCTGGAAAGTTTGAAAAACATAAGGATAGATAAGCGCCCAGGGCCTGACAGGATATACCTGAGATTACTACAGGAAACGAGGAGATTGCTGCACCTTAGTCGATGATCTTTGCATCCTCACTGTTCACTGGAGTAATGCCAGATGATTGGAGAGTGGCAAATGTTATTCCCTTTTTCAAGAAAGAGAATAGGGAATAATCCAGGGAATTACAGACCTGTCAGCCTTATGTCAGTGATGGGCAAAGTATTGGAGAGGATTCTGGGAGACAGGATTTATGATTACTTGGAAAACTATAGTTTAATTAGAGATAGTCAGGTCATGCCTCCCAAACCTTATTCAATTCTTTGAGGATGTGACAAAACATGTTGATTAAGGTAGAGCAGTGGATGTGATGTACATGGATTTTAGCAAGGCATTTGATAAAGTTCCCTGTGGTAGGCTCATTCAGAAAGTAAAGAGGCATGGTATGCAGGGAAATTTGACTGTCTGAATACAGAATTGGCTGGGCCATAGAAGATAGAGGGTGGTGGTAGATGGAAGGTATGCAGGCTGGAGCTTAGTCACTGGCAGAGTTCCACAAGGATCAGTTCTGGACTCTGCTCTTTATGATTTTTATAAATGACTTGGATGAGGAAATGGAAGGGTGGGTTAGTAAGTTTGCCAATGACACAAAGGTTAGTGGATAGTGTGGAGAGCTGTTGTAGTTTGCAACGGGACATTGACAGGATGCAGAGCTGGGCTGATAACTGGCAGATGGAGTTCAACCTGGGAAAATATGAAGTGATTCACTTTGGAAGGTGGAATTTAAATGCAGAATACAGGATTAAAGGCAGGATTCTTGGTAGTGTGAAGGAACAGAGAGTTCTTGGGGTCCATTGTCCATAGATCCCTCGAAGTTGCCACCCAAGTTGATAGGGTTGTTAAGGAGACATATAGTGTGTTGGCTTTCATTAGCGGGGGACTGTGTTTAAGAGCTACGAGTTTATGTTGCAGCTCTATAGAGCCCTGGTTAGACCACACTTGGAATATTGTGTTCAGTTCTGGTTGCTTCATTATAGGAAAGAAGCTGCAGAGGAGACTTACCAGGATGCCACCTGGACTCGAGGGTATGTCTTATTAGACTAGATTACTTACAGTGTGGAAACAGGCTCTTCGGCCCAACAAGTCCCGCCTCAGGCGACTGACTGTGTGGAGTTTGCACATTCTCCCCGTGTCTGCGTGGGTTTCCTCCCACAGTCCAAAATGTGCAGGCTAGGTGAATTGGTCATGCTAAATTGCCCGTATTGTTAGGTGAAGAGGTAAATGTAGGGGAATAGGTCTGGGTGGGTTGCGCTTCGGTGGGTCGGTGTGGACTTGTTGGGAAGAAGGGTCTGTTTCCACACTGTAAGTAATCTAATCTAAGGAAAGTCCACACCGACCCTCCAAAGAGCAACCCACCCAGACCTATTCCCTAACACTATGGGCAATTTAGCATGACCAATTAACCTGACCTGCACATTTTTGGACTGTTGGAAGAAACCGGAGCACCCAGACGAAACCCACACAGACACGGGGAGAACGTGCAAACTCCACACTGACAGTTGCCTGAGGTGGGAATTGAACCTGCTGCGAAGCAGTTCTCTGGCGCTGCGAAGCAGCAGTGCCAACATGTCGCGTTGAGGAAGCTAGGGCTCTTCTTGTTGGATCAACAAAGGATGAAGGGTGACTTGATAGGGGTGTACAAAATGGCGAGAGGCATGAATAGATTGGATAGCCAGAAACTTTTTCCCATGGCAGAAATGTCTACCATGAGGACCCATAATTTTAAGGTGTTTGGAGGAAGGTGCAGGGGGGATATCAGAGGTTGGTTCTTTACGCAGAGAGTGGTGGGTGCATGGAATCAGATACATTAGGGACATTTAAGCAACTCTTGGATAGGCACACGGAAGACAGTACAATGAAGGGTATGTAGGTTAGTTTGATCTTAGAGTAGGATAAAAGGCCGGCACAACATCGAGGATCGAAGGGTCTGTACTGTGCTGTACTGTTCTGTGTTCCAAGTTCTCTCAATGTCCTAGGATGCATTTGTTCAGGTCCTGGAGATTTATCCACCTTTATCATTTTTTAAGACCTTCAGCAAATCCTTTTCTGTAAGGTGGATAGTTATCAAGATATCAATATTTATTTCCCCAAATTCTCTAGCTTCCTTGTCTTTCTCCATGATAAATACTGATGCAAAATATTCACATAGTATCTTTCCCATTTCTTGTGGTTCCACATATAAACAACCGTGGAATGCCTGCCTATCATGGAGGAGCTGGATGCATTGCCAACTGCCCAACCTCACTATCAAACCTGCAGACAAGGGAGGCGCGGTGGTAGTTTGGCGCACCGACCTTTACACCGCTGAGGCTAAATGCCAGCTCATGGACACCTCCTCCTACTGCCCCCTTGACCATGATCCCACATCCCACCACCAAACCATCATCTCCCAGACCATCCATAACCTCATCACCTCAGGGGATCTCCCATCCATCACCTCCAACCTCATAGTCCCACAACCCCGCACCGCCCGTTTCTACCTCCTGCCCAAAATCCACAAACCTGACTGCCCCGGCCGACCCATTGTCCCAGCCTGATCCTGCCCCACCGAACTCATCTCTGCATACCTCGACACGGTCCTGTCCCCCTTAGTCCAAGAACTCCCCACCTACGTTCGGGACACCACCCACGCCCTCCACCTCCTCCATGATTTTCGCTTCCCC
>NC_057737.1:50934900-50938787 GCF_004010195.1 Chiloscyllium plagiosum | reverse complement strand
CCTCCCCCCACCTTGTCTCAGTCAAATCCATCAAATTCAGCACCACCTTCTTGACCTGCAATCTTTTTCCTGACCTCTCCGTCTCCACCACTTTTCCGGCCTATCACCCTCACCTTAACCTCCTTCCACCTATCGCAATCCCAACGCCCCTTCCCTAAGTCCCTCCTCCCTACCTTTTATCTTAGCCTGCTTGGCACACCTTCCTCATTCCTGAAGAAGGACTTATGCCCGAAACGTCGATTCTCCTGCTCCTTGGATGCTGCCTGACCTGCTGCACTTTTCCAGCAACACATTTTTCTGCTCAGATCTCCAGCATCTGCAGTCCTCACTTTCTCCCAACTGCTGAAGAGTTGGGTATAGCAATCAATAGCCTGCCTACTGGGAAGGTGCCAGGATTGGATGGCATTCCACCAGAGGCCATCAAGTACGCAAAGGGTGTCCTGCTAAACCGTCTGCACGAGCTACTGTGCCGGTGCTGGAAAGAGGGAGCAGTGCCGCAAAATATGGAAGACTGCAACATTGTCACCCTATGTGAGAACAAAGAATTCAGAAGCAGCTGAAACAACCACAGGGAAATCTCTTTGCTGAGCATCGTTGGGAAGGTCTTCACCCACGTGGTTCTGAACAGACTGCAGGAAATCTCCAAAAGGGTATATCCCGAGATTCAGTGTGGTTTCAGGTCAGAACACTCCACAATCGAGATGATCTTCTCCCTTCGACAACTACAAGAGAAATGCAGAGAGCAAAGACAACCACCATATGTCACCTTCATTGACCTCACAAAGGTGAGCAGAGGCAGCCTGTTCAAATTCCTCGCCAGGATTAGTTGATCCCTGACAGTTCAGTCATTCCACACAGACATGAAAAATGTTGTTCAGTTTGACAGCTCCTCTTCAGAGGCCTTCAACATTCGCAGTGGTGTGAAGCAGGGTTGTGTGCTAGCCCCCACCCTGTTTGGCATCTTCTTCACAGTCTTGCTGAAGCACACCTTTGGAACATCAAATGATGGTGTCTACCTCCATATCAGATCGGATGGGAGGTTGTTCAGTCTGTCCTGGCTGAGGGCAAAAACCAAGGTTTGTGAAGTGTTGTTTGCAGGTGACACAGCACTGGCAACACACTCAGAGGAGCAACTGTAACGCCATATGAACAGCCCCTCAAGAGCCTGCCAGGACTCCAGCTTGACCATAAGCCTGAAGAAGACCAACATGTTAGGTCAAGATGTTGAGCACGCCCCCTGCCATTACCATCAAGAACAACGAGCTGGAAGTAGTCCACGAGTTTACATACCTTGGTTCCAACCATCATGGACAGTCTGTCCCTAGACTCTGAGATCAACAGACAGATTGGAAAAGCAGCTTCAACATTTGTCAGGCTGACAAAGAGAGTCTGGGACAACAGAAAGCTAGCGACACACACCAAGGTTGCAGTCTACAGGGCTTGCACCCTCTGCACACTGCTTTACAGCAGCGAGATCTGGAGACTCTACTCCAGACAAGATGACATCTCAACTCCTTCCACCTTCGCAGCCTGATACATGTCCTGGACATCAAGTGGACTGACCGAGTCACCAACAATGAGGTCCTGGCCCGCACCCAATACCCAACCTCTTCACCCTGCTCCAAAAACACCGTCTCCGCTGATTGGGCCATGTACACCGCATGTCAGACGGGAGGATCCCAAAAGACCTGCTGTACGGGGAACTGGCTTCCGGCAAGAGGGCACAAAGGAGGCCCCATCTTCATTTCAAAGATGTCTGCAAGAAAGACATGAAATCACTGAACATGAATGTTGAGAGGTGGGAGGACATTGCAAGTGACCACTTTCGCTGAAGGCTGGAATTATGCAGAGGTCTAAAAAGGGGAGAAGGGAAGCTGAGGCCTGCTGCTGGAGAAAAGCTCACCCGCCTAAACAAAGCACCAAGACAACACTAGAGGAGAGCTTCTACAGCCACAACAGACGCTGCTCTACCAACAAAGATTGAAGCAAGACTTCCCAGGCGCAGATCCATGATCCCGTGAGACAAATGAATGTCATTAGATCTCTCCCATTTCCTGTGGTTTCACATATAAATAATCTCGTTGATCTTTAAGAGGCCCTATTCTCCCAAGTTGCTCATTTGCTCTTGATGTACTTGGATTATCCTTAACCTTACCCATGAAGGATATCTCTTATCTCCATTTTTCCCTCCTGATTTCCCTCTTAAGAATGCCCTACACCCGTAATACTCTTCAAGCGATTCATTTGATACGAGTCATCTAACCTAACATTTGCCTCCTCCTTATTCTTGATCAGAGCCTCAATATCTTTATTTATCTATTGTTCCCTACTTCTACCAGCCTTACCCTTCACTCAAACAGGAACATAATGCCTCTGAACTCTCGTTACCTCACTTTTTAAAGCCTCCCCCTTGCCAGACATCCCTTTCCCTGAGAACAGTCAACTCCAATCGCCTTTTGAAAGTCCCTGTCTCATACCGTCAAAATTGGCCTTACTTCAATTAAGAACTTTAACTTCTAAACAAGGTCGATCCTTTTCCATCACTATCTTAAAACTAATAGAATTATGATCACTGGTGCCAAAGTGCTCCCCCACTAACAGTCCAGTCTCTTGCCCTGCCTTATTTTCCAAGAGAAATACTGCCAAATGGGACCCGGTCAGATTGGGATGTCTGGTCATTGTGGACAAGTTGCACCGAAGGGTCTGTTTCATGCTGTATGACTACGTGAGCATCACTGGCTGGGCCAGCATTTATTGTCTATCTCTAGTTGCGATTGAGAAGGGGGAGGTGCGTGGTGATGAGTTGCCTTCTTGAGCCACTTCAATCTATGTGCTGTAGGTAGACCCACAGTATCCGTAGGGAGGTATTTCCAAGATTTTGAACCAGCGACACTGAAAGTACGGCAATATACTTTCAATCAGGATGGTGAGTGGCTTGTGGGGGAGTTTGCAGGGGGTGGTGTTCCCATGTATCAGCTGCCCTTGTCCTTCTAGATGGAAGAAGTTGTGGGTTTGGAAAGCTGAAGATTGGCTGGCCAATGTACTTCCAAGATGCAGCAACTATTTTAATGTGGGTTAACTCCAGGAAGGGTAAGAGAGATAGGCACTTAGGGCAGGAGTCTTTTGTGGATATACACATTTCAAACAGGTATGCTGTTTTGGAAAATGTAGGGGATGATGGATTCTCAGGGGAACGTAGCACAAACAGCCAGACTAATGCAACGAGGGGTATGTCGGCTTCCAAGAGGTCAATTGTGTTAGGGGATTCTGTAGTCTGAGGAACAGACAGACGTTTCTGTGGCCAGCAGAGAAAAAGCAGAATGGTGTTTTGTTTCCCTGGTGCCAGGATCAAGGATGTCTCAGAGAGGGTGCAGAATGTTCTCATGGGGGAGAGGGGCCATTGTCCACATTGGAACCTACGACATTGGAAGGGAAAAGGTTGAGATTCTGAAGGGAGATTACAGAGAGTTAAGCAGAAACTTAAAAAGGAGGCCCTCAGGGGTAGTAATATCTGGATTACTCCCAGTGCTACGAGCTAGTGAGGGCAGGAATAGGAGGATAGAGCAGATGAATGCATGGCTGAGGAGCTGGTGTATGGCAGAAGGATTCACATTTTTGGATCATTGGAATCTCTTTTGGGGTAGAAGTGACCTGTATAAGAAGGACAGATTGCACCTAAATTGGAAGGGGACTAATATACTGGCAGGGAAATTTGCTAGAACAGCTTGGGAGGATTTAAACCAGTAAAGTGAGGGGGGTGGGACCCAGGGAAGTAGTGAGGAAAGAGATCAATCTGAGACTGGAACAGTTGAGAACAGAAGTGAATCCAACAGTCAGGGCAGGTAGGGACAAGATAGGACTAATAAATCAAACTGCATTTATTTCAA
>NC_057737.1:50926853-50934400 GCF_004010195.1 Chiloscyllium plagiosum | reverse complement strand
ATTCATCTGTAAACAAGTATAGCAGCATCTCCCAGCACAGAAACACTGCAGTAGAGATGACAATCCTATCAGTCATAGCATCCACAATGATCACATCCAGCTTTCTTCTTCAGTTCTACTCAGCAGGTCCAAAGATGACATGGTATTCGATAAGACACTTCTTCAAAACTTCAGCACTTCTCAACTACCTTAGAAATGGTTGGTTATTTATTTATGAAGTACACTCACTTTTCTTATATAAACAAACAAGTAATTTTTTTCAAACTTTAGCCTTCACAGCTACAATTGAGATTGCTGTACATTTCCCCGTTATCCTTTTCACTTTAGAGTTGAGTCAATAAATGAGCCGATTTGTTGTAATGAAGATCTCACTCTCCTTGCTCAGGGTGAAATTATTGATTTCTGGTGGATCAGAGGCAAAGGACAAGAATTCAGGCACTGGAGTCTCAAGGGCGGCTGGCTGTCACTATTGTTTTTTACATTAATGCCCAAAACAATCTAACCTAATGCTCACCATTTATAGAAAGACAGTAGTAAAATTAAGCGCTGGTTTCAGGTGATGCTGTCATTCACTGTAACTACAAGTGATGCAGGTGCCCTCTTTTTGCAGAGTGATAATGACCCTCTTTCTGAGCCAGAGGTCTTGAGTTCAAGTCTCACCTACTCCAGAGATGTGTTATAACATCTCTGAACAGGTTGATCAAAATATCTAAAATTGATAGAGAAAATGAAGATGGCAGTTTGGGGCTTGTGAGCTTCTTGGAGAGAGAAACAGGGATGTTTACGTGTTATTGGCCCTATTGTACCTGCTGCAATCTCCAGCATCCAAATAGAGTAGTCAGCTGAAATGCTTCATACCTCAGCAGATTTAAATGTGACATAAGAATATCAGAAACAGGAGCAGGAATGGACCATTTGGCCCATTGAGCCTGCTCCACTATTCAATACAATCAGGGATGATCTCCAGCTTCAACTCCACTTTCCCATTCATTTCCCACTTCCCTTGATTCCCCGAGAGACTAAACATCTACCTCTTCCAACCTTAAATATATCCAATGTTGGCATGTTCACAATCCTCTGGGGTCGAGAATTCCAAACAGTCACAGCTCTTTAGTCAGGAAATTTCCTTTTATTTCAGCCTGAAATGATTAAGACCCTATCCTGAAACCATAGCACCATGTTGTAGATTCCCCAACCCAGGAACAGCAATCTTTCAGTTTCTACCTTCTCAAACTCCTATAGAGCTTTCTTTGATTAAATGACATCTTTGCATATTCTTCTAAACTCCACTTTACTCAATCTCATCATAGGACAATACCTTTAACAAGGTTATACTCCTTGTTTTTTTCTCAAGAGGGGTTGTAAAAGCAGAAATTCTGATATGTCTGGAAATATTTACCTGAAAACAATGGCAGGGGAGTGGCCAGTTCTCCAAGTTCAGTTTGGTTGAGTTTTTTGCAGGGAGTCAAAAAACTGCTGAGGAAGTAGGGAAGCAGCTACAGTGAAGAGAGGTTCCATGTTTCAACAAGAGTTCTTGCCTGACCTTTCACTCTGAATCCTCTCTTGCCTGTAAGACCATGTTTGAATTTACTTTTTGTCAAGGGATGTGTTTATGAGATGTTGCAAGGATTGGAACAGTTTTGTTAAGTGACTGGATCGTGTCAGTTAGGTTAAAAGTTGTTATTCCAAAATCTGTTTTCTTTTGTTCATGTTTCATCCATAATGTTTAAATAAATTCTGTTTTTTTAAAGCTGAATGGTTTGACCAGCTGCATCACCCCTGGAATATCCACTTTACATCTGCCTAAAAGAAGATCAAAGTTAGAGTCTGGGCTACCTTCTTAAAATATTTTGAGGAAGTTCTGCCCTGGTCCATAACAAGTGCTGAAGAAAACTCTCAGACTTGGACCTTGCAAACTGATTAGTTTATTACACGATATATCATGGGGAATTCACCATCCTAACTCTGGCTCGGTGTTATTCACAAGTATATCAGGATACTACAGGATTATATAGAGAAAACAGATAGGAGCTGATCGTTAATTACACAGTTTGGCAGGTTTACAAGTTGGTACTAAATTAGAGTTAGTTATTAAGTTCAAAACTAAAGCACTATTATGCATTCTACAAGTGGACAGATCAAATGGTATCACCACCTGCTCTAGTTACACAGATTGCTAACACTAAGCAGACATATCCCAAATTGGCTGAATGACCGTGAAGAGGCAATAACTGGAGAAGGAAGGGGGACTAATTGGAAAGTCTATGTCAGCTTGACATGGGCGGTACGGTGGCACAGTGGTTAGCACTGCTGCCTCACAGCGCCAGAGACCTGGGTTCAATTGTCGCCTCAGGCGACTGACTGTGTGGAGTTTGCACGTTCTCCCCGTGTCTGCATGGGTTTCCTCCTGGTGCTCCGGTTTGCTCCCACAGTCCAAAGATGTGCAGGTCAGGTGAGTTGGCCATGCTAAATTGCCCGTAGTGTTAGGTAAGGGGTAAATGTAGGGGTATGGGTGGGGGGGCGCTTCGGCGGGCCGGTGTGGACTTGTTGGGCCGAAGGGCCTGTTTCCACACTGTAAGTAATCTAATCTAATCTAATCTACAGCCTGCGCTGATCATTCAGCAAAGGGAGGAGATACTATCTTGAGAAGGAAGATAAGGACAACCTTTCACATTAGTTCATAGTAAGCAATGCATAGCCAGCAAAGTTCTGGCTGGAGACACAAAATGGAACTCTCAGCCGAATTAGGAAAATGGCTTCCAGGCAAATAATGTTAACTTTTCCCCAACAACAAGCGACACTGAGAAAATAGTGATATATTTCCAAGACATGATATGAATGACTTGGAGGGGAATTTGCAGGTGATGGTGTTTCCATGTATCTGCTGCTCTTGTCTTGTGGTGGTCATGGGTTTGAAAGGTTCTGTCTAAGGATATTTGGTGAGTTTCTGAATTTTTATAGGTGATGCTACAAAGTCTTGGTGATGAAGGGAGAGAACATTAGTGATTGTGGTGCCAGTCAAATGGACTACCTTGTTTTGAATGGGGTTGAGCTTCTTGAGTGTTGTTGGAACTCCACCCAGCCAGGCAAGTGGGAAGTATTCCATCACCATCCTGACTTTCCCTTGTAGATGGTGGACAGACTTTGGGGAGTTAGGAATTGAATAACTCGCCACAGCATTCCTAGCTTCTAATCTGCTCTTATAACCTGTAGCCACTGCGTTTATTGTGAGGTGTCCAATTCAATTTCTAATCAATGGTAACCCTCAAAGTGTTGATAGTGGAAGACTCAGTGGTGGTAATGGCATTGAATGTCTGAAGGTGATGGTCAGGTTGTCTGTTATTGGAGATGGTCATTGCCTTACATATGTGTGGCACAGTTGTTAATTTTCACATGGTAGCTCAAACCTGGATATTGTTCAGGTCTTGTTGCATTTGGACTTGAACTACTTCAGTATTTGAGGGCTGAATCTTCTCTGAGACGTTAATGTGAGGACATCACCAGCGCAGCGCTGATGGCATACTATCATTTTGTGATTCCCATCTGTTGATGCCCTCTCAATTCAACATATTAAACAGTTGGGCAGATTCCATATGAGGGAGTCAGGGATTGTGCTATCTGACACAGAAGCAGGACTAAAGCTATAGACCAGACATGATCTTATTGAATAGTGGAGCAGACAAAGTGGGCTGAGTGGCCTACTCCTGCTTCTACTTTTGCTGTCTTGTTTGCCCTTATATTTTACTTCATGGGAATATCTAAATATGGATAAAAATAGTGCACAATAGTTCACTTTAAAAGAATAGTTTGCATCATAGTAGATAGATTTTTAATTTCCTAGGGTTTGTTTGAGAAACTGAGATTTGTGGGTAGAAACCTGATGCACTGTGAAAGGTCTTTAGCAAGATCCTCTGATTTCAGCACTCGCTCACCACTCGCTCACTATTGGTGGTGGGGAGGGGGCTAGCTGCTGAGGTTTTGCTTTTGGAGCATGGGATTGCAAAATATAGTTACTCCAAGAAAGTTAAAACATTCAGTTTTGCCTCAATGATGAGGGTTTAAGGAGCTCTAGCTGGAGGGTGTAAACAAGGCCAAGTGAGCACATTCGGGCAATATAGACAGGAATTAAACAGACCAGCCCCGTTAGATATCAACAAATATACCAGTCTCCATCTGTCTATCTGACATGTGAATCTGTTATGAAATCATTGATTCACTATTACTAGCCCCTACAAGCACTTGGTTTGTCTCTTTACTCATTAGAATATATAGAATAAGATGTGACCTTACTGAAAAATACATGATCCTTAGGGGGTTTGACAGGGCAGATGCAGAGAGGTTGTTTCCCCTTGTGGGGCAGCCTCGGGTCAATCGGCATGAGGAGGTGCCTATTTAAGATAGAGAGAAAGAGGAATTTGTTGTTTGTGAATCTGTGGAATTCTTTACCACAAAGGCCTGCTAAGGCTGTATTGATAAGTGTACTCAAGGCTAAGAGAAACAGATTTTTGATCAGTCCGGGAATTAAGGATCATAGAGAAAAGGCAGGAAAGTGGAATTGAAAATTGTTAGATTAGCCATGACCTCATTAAATAGTAAAGCAGAGATGATGGCCTGAATGGCCTGCTTATGCTCCTATGTCTTGTGGCCTTATGAGCTCCAACATTAATTAGTTCAAGTGGCGCACTAACATTTGGAAGAGTGACAGAAAGCCCTGGCAGAGTGTTTACATGCTTTTGCATTTTCCAGTTGTCTGCAGCAACACCAAATCTGTTAAAATCTTTGAAAGAAGATGAGTGTGGAAGGATGGAGGTGAGATTATCAGTGCATGAAAACGTGCCTAGACAGGTGATGTGCACAGATCTTCCCTGGGGACTGACTGTTGATTGCTGTCTCAGCTGCTCAGTTTCTGTTTTTATTTCAGATTTCCAGCATCCACTATATTTTTCTATCAGTAAGCAATTCTTGGTTCATTATGAATGAAAAGGGAAGGAAATGTGCAGCTAACTGTTGATGAAAGACATTACAAAAGCAATTAAACAGTCAGTGTCTCCTGCCTAATGCATAACTTCTGGAAGCATCAATTTTCAATCCTAATATAATCCTATGAGTGAAAGGGATTGACAAAGGGCAGAAACTAGAGACAGTCTTTGGCCTTGTCTGGGAACACAAACTACTGCTATTCTAAGCAGATTTGAATCATGTGAAGTTTTAGCTGGAAGATGATCTGCACCCTCTCATCATTAATTTTATTTGGATAATTGTGGAGCTTTGTCCAATAGTCAGACACTAGAATAAATGATGGTCCCACTGATCAGAATCACTATAATGTTAGACACATGATCTGAGGGGAAATCAGACCGTCATCTCAATCAGTGGCAAACAGTTTGTGACAGCTACTCAATGGAGTACTATATTATAAATACTATAAATGCCGGAGGAAAGATCACAGAGGCTCCCAAGCACTGAGGATGTCACCTAGACAGGGGACGAAACGTCCGCAACACAAATTCCCAGCTTGGCGAACAGAACCACAACAACGAGCACCCGAGCTACAAATCTTCTCACAAACTTGGAACTCAATGGAGGATTTTGCATGAAATTCATTGCCTCTTCCTTGTCCTATCACAAGTTCCCACACTTGGGCGGCACGGTGGCGCAGTGGTTAGCACTGCTGCCTCACAGCGCCAGAGACCCGGGTTCAATTCCCGCCTCAGGCGACTGACTGTGTGGAGTTTGCACGTTCTCCCCGTGTCTGCATGGGTTTCCTCCGGGTGCTCCGGTTTCCTCCCACAGTCCAAAGATGTGCAGGTTAGGTGAATTGGCCATGCTAAGTTGCCCGTAATGTTAGGTAAGGGGTAAATGTAGGGGTATGGGTGGGTTGCGCTTCGGCGGGTCAGTGTGGACTTGTTGGGCCGAAGGGCCTGTTTCCACACTGTAATCTAATCTAAAAAAATCTCTCTCTCTTTACTTTCTTGCCACTATTTTGCTCATTGCCCCATCCCTTGTACCCCTTTCTCTCAAACCCCACCTTCAATTCTCCAGTCATTTTCAAAGGAAAACAGAGAGATCTCCCCAATGACCTGACTGCTATTTATTCCTCAATGAACATCACTGGTCACTAGCTACTATGGGATCTTGTTGTGCACAATTTACCTGTCAGGTTTTCTATATGTGGAGATGTTGGTTTGGACTGGGGTGGACAAATTCAGAAGTCACACAACAGTAGGTTATAGTCCAACAGGTTTATTTGAAATCACAAGCTTTCGGAGCACAATCCCCTCATTTTCTTTACTTCACCTGACAAAGAGATAGCGCTCCAAAAGCTTGTGTGACAATACTGCCCTTTTAACAAGGTTTCTTTTCAAGAGGGGTCATAAAGGCAGAGGTGCCAATATGTCTGGAAGTAGCTACTTTAAACATTGGCAGGGGAGTGGCCAGTTCTCCCAGTTCAGGTTTTTTTCTAGTTTGGTTTGTTTCAGCAGGCAGTCAGGAGCTGCTGGTAGCAGAGAAACTGCTACAGTGAAAACCAGGTTCCGTGCTTCAATAAACGTTTCTCGGCTGACTCTTCTCTCTGAAATCTCTCCTGCTTGTAAGAACCTGTGTTTGAATTTACCTTTTACCAAGGGGTATTTATGAGATGTTGCAGGAATTGGAACAGCTCCTTCATTAAATTGCAATATCTAGTTGATTAGGTTTTCAATTAGTTAAGTTATTCTGAATTCTGTTTTCTTTTGTTCATAGTGTTTAAATAAATTCAGGTTTGCTTATAGCTTAAAGTGATTTGCCCAGCTCTATCACTCCTGGAATAGCCACTTCACATTTGCCCTTAAAATACTTCCAATTTGAGATGAGGTTATTTGGACTCAAAGGCGGTAAATGGTACGTGTTAGTGACTTTTGTTTTGGGTGTTGAATTTGGTTGATTTAAGCAGTGTTTGGTGTAATAATGGCTCTTTCAGTCATTAAGAGTTTTCTGGGGGTGGAAGAAGTGACCTTGGGGCTTCACAAAAGGCGAACAAGGCAAAACTGCTGGAAATGGCAGATGCTGGAATCCAAAGTAGACAGGCAGGCGGCTGGAAGAACACAGCCAGCCAGGCTGTATCAGGAGGAGCAGAAGTCAATGTTTTGGGTGTAACCCTTCTTCAGGACTGGGGGTGGGTGCGGGGGGAGCTGCAGATAAAGGGGGTGGCGGGAGCAGGGTGGTGAAGTGGGAATAGGTGAAGACAGGTAAAAACAATGACTGCAGATGCTGGTAACCAGACGCTAGATTAGAGTGGTGCTGGAAAAGCACAGCAGTTCAGTTAGCATCCGAGGAGCAATAAAATCGACGTTTTGGGCAAAAGCCCTTCATCAGGAATACAGGCAGAGTGCCTGAAGGGTGGAGAGATAAATGAGAGGAGGGTGGAGAGAAAGTAGCATAGAGTACAATAGGTGAGTGGGGGAGGGGATGAAGGTGATAGGTCAGGGAGGAGGGTGGAGTGGATAGGTGGAAAAGAGGATAGGCAGGTAGGAAAAGTCATGGGGACAGTGCTGAGCTGGAAGTTTGGA
>NC_057737.1:50921440-50924814 GCF_004010195.1 Chiloscyllium plagiosum | reverse complement strand
TGGACCTGACCAGGTAGTCACGGAGGGAACAGTCTTTGCGGAAGGTGGAAAGGGGTGGGAGGGAAATATATTCCTGGTGGTGGGGTCTGTTTGGAGGTGGCGGAAATGTCGGCGGGATGATACGGTTTATGCGAAGGTTGCTGGGGTGGCAGGTGAGCACCGGGGCGTTCTGTCCTTGTTACCGTTGGGGGGGTGGGGACTGAGGGCGGAGGTGCAGGATGTGGACGAGATGCGTTGGAGGGCATCTTTCACCACGTGGGAAGGAAAATTGTGGTCTCTAAAGAAGGAGGCCATCTGGTGTGTTCTGTGGTGGAACTGGTCCTCCTGGGAGCAGATACGGTGGAGGCGGAGGAGTTTGGAATACAAGATGGCATTTTTGCAAGAGGTAGGGTGGGAAGATTTGTAATCCACGTAGCTGTGGGAGTCAGTGGGTTTGTAAAAAAATGTCAATGTCAAGTCGGTCGTCATTAATGGAGGAGAGGTCCAGGAAGGGGAGGGAGGTGTCAGAGATGGTCCAGGTAAATTTAAGGTCAGCGTAGAATGTGTTGGTGAAGTTGATGAATTGCTCAACCTCCTCGCAGGAGCACGAGGTGGCGCCAATGCAGTCATCAATGTAGCGGAGGAAGAGGTGGGGAGTGGTGCCGGTGTAATTACGGAAGATGGACTGTTCTATGTAGCCAACAAAGAAGGAAGAAACGAAGGGCTTGGAGGCCCTGGTCATGGCAGATGGAGGTGTAGAGGGACTGGATATCCATGGTTAAGATGAGGCGTTGGGGGCCGGGGAAACGGAAGTCTTGGAGGAGGTGGAGGGCGTGGATAGTGACTTGAATGTATGTGGGGAGTTCCTGGACTAGGGGGGATTGGACAGTATCGAAGTAGGTAGAGATGAGTTCAGTGGGGCAGGAGCATGCTGAGACAATGGGTCGGCCAGGGTGGTCAGGCTTGTGGATCTTGGGAAGGAGGTAGAACCGGGCAGTGTGGGGTTCCTGGACTATGAGGTTGGAAGCTGTGGATGGGAGATTTCCTGAAGTGATGAGGTTCTGTATGGTCAGGGAGATGATGGTTTGGTGATGGGTGGTGGGGTCATGGTCGAAGGGGCGGTAGGAAGAGGTGTCCTTGAGTTGGCGTTTGGCTTCAGCGGTGTAGAGGTCAGTGCGCCAGACTACCACTGCACCCCCTTTATCTGCTGGCTTGATGGTGAGGTTGAGATTGGAGCAGAGGGATTGGAGGGCTGCGCGTTGTGAGGGTGGAGTTGGGGAAGGGGGTAAACAGGTTGAGGCAGTTAATGTCCCAGCAGCAGTTGGAAATGAAGAGGTCGAGGGTGGGTAATAGGCCAGCACAGGGTGTCCAGGTGGATGCAGTGTGTTGGAGGTGGGGGAAGGCGTCCTCGGAAGGTGGGCGGGAGGCCTGATTGTGAAAGTAAGCTCGGAGGCGGAGGCGGCGGAAGAAGTGTTTGACGTCACGGCGTGTATTAAATTCATTGATGCGTGGACGGATGGGGAGTCTTTGCTGAGGACTGATTGTTCATCCTCAGTGAGAGGGAGGACAGGGGGAATGGTGAAACCTCGGCAGTACTGGGAGCTGGGATCTGATGTGGGTGTGGAGCTGTGAGTGGGGGCGGAGCTGGTAACTGGAGTGGGTGTGATGTTAGGCAGATTGGGGGTGGAGTCATGAGCAGGGGTGGTGTTCCCCTCAGGGTTCTGGGGGGCGGGGATGGTGACAGTGGGATCTGTGGGGGGTGTGTCAGCAGAATGCAGGTGAGTGGCGTTGGTGGGGGCGGACGTGGTTGAAAACACGGCACTGGGGGGGGGGTGGAAGTCACTGAGCGTGTGACATCAGCGATGATATGAGGGGCGGAAGTGATGTCACGTGTGGTGCATGAGGAATTGTGAGGGGCGGCGGTGGCTGTGGAAGCGGCCGTGATGGGGGCAGAAGTAACGTCATCAATCAGTATGGGGATGGTGGCTGCACCAGCCGCATGGCTAATGGTGTCTGAGCAGTTCCAGAGGCCAGGGGAATCTACTGGAATGTTTGAGGAGCGCTGGTTATTAGATTAGATTACTTACAGTGTGGAGGTTATGGAGGTGGGTAGATAAAAGTTTGTTGTACTTACAGTTTTTGATGTTTGAGATGGAGTTGAAATACTGTTTGTTGAGAGTATAAATTCTCCTGAGGACGTAGTACAGAAGGGGTCCTTTGCAATTCTGAGAGAGTGTGGCCCTCAGCTGAGGCAGGGCTGACTGTAGAGAGGTTAGGTGCTGGTGCATTGCTGCAAGCATGGAGCGGAGGATCTTGAAGGAGAACCGTTGCTGGTGTTTTTAAATCTGTAGTCTGTACTGTTTGTCTTGTTCGGTTCCGAACTCTGCTGGTTTAAACCAGGTGAAGACAGGCAGAGGGTATGACCTGGTTGGTCAATGGGAGGAATGAATCCAGTTGGTGACAGGGATGAGTGGAAGGGAAGAGTAGGAGCTGGGAAGGGAGCTGGGTTTGGGGAGGGAAGCTATTTGAAATTCAAGAACTCAATGTTGAGTCCTTAAGGCTGTAGGGTGCTCAGGTGGAAAATAAGTTTTTGTTCCTCCAATAATAGCTGTGGTTTGTTTTGGCAGACAAAATGGAGCTGGAGTTAGATTAGATTACATTACATTACAGTGTGGTAACAGGCCCTTCAGCCCAACAAGTCCACACCAACCCGCCGAAGCGTAACCCACCCATACCCCTACATTTACCCCTTACCTAACACTACGGGCAATTTAGCATGGCCAGTTCACCTGACCTGCACATCTTTGGGCTGTGGGAGGAAACCGGAGCACCCGGAGGAAACCCACGCAGACACGGGGAGAATGTGCAAACTCCACACAGTCAGTCGCCTGAGGCGGGAATTGAACCCGGGTCTGTGGCGCTGTGAGGCAGCAGTGCTAACCACTGTGCCACCGTGCCGCCCACAAAGTTATCTTCAACCATGAGAAAAGGAAATTACAGCATTAGCTTGGTACTTAAATTTACAGGAAATGCTATCAGAATCTTTGGTAATGCCCAAAATTCAATTGAAAATGAAGCAGCTTGAGTTAGAGGCAAAAGAAAAATAAAGAGCAAAAGAAATGAAACAGTTTGAATTAGAATAAAAAGCAGAGGAAAAAGAAAAAGAACAGCTCTCCCTAGCAGAACAAAAAGAAAGGGACAGAATCTCTTTAGCAGAACAAAAAGAAAAAGAGAGCGGAAAGGGAGAAAGAGACAGTTTGAACTTCATGGATTGGCAGTTTGATAGGAAAGGAGAAAGTGAGGTCTGCAGATGCTGGAGATCAGAGCTGGAAATGTGTTGCTGGAAAAGCGCAGCAGGTCAGGCAGCATCCAGGGAACAGGAGAATCGACGTTTC
>NC_057737.1:50891456-50920761 GCF_004010195.1 Chiloscyllium plagiosum | reverse complement strand
GTCGACCACGTCGTGGGGGAAATTGCGGTCCTTGAAGAAGGAGGCCATCTGGGATGTGATTTTTTGGAACTGGTCCTCCTGGGAGTAGATGCGGCGGAGTCGAAGGAATTGGGAGAATGGGATGGCGTTTTTACAGGGGGCAGGATGGGAGGAGGTGTAGTCCAGTTAGCTGTGGGAGTCGGTCGGTTTGTAGTAGATGTCCGTGTTGATTCGGTCGTCTGAGATAGAAATAGAAAGGTCGAGGAAGGGGAGGGTGGAATCTGAGACTGTCCAGGTGAATTTGAGGTCGGGGTGGAAGGTGTTGGTGAAGTGGATGAACTGTTCAACTTCCTCGTGGGAGTACGAGGCGGCGCCGATACAGTCATCGATGTAGCGGAGGAAAAGGTGGGGGGTGGGGCCAGTGTAGTTGCGGAAGATGGATTGTTCCACATATCCTACGAAGAGGCAGGCATAGCTGGGGCCCATGCGGGTGCCCATGGCTACTCCTTTCGTTTGGAGGAAGTTATCTTAGCCTGCTGGACAAACTTTCCCCATTCCTGAAGAAGGGCTTATGCCCGAAACGTCGATTCTCCTGTTCCCTGGATGCTGCCTGACCTGCTGCGCTTTTCCAGCAACACATTTCCAGTTAGATAGGAAAGTCAGCTTAAAAGGGTGGAAGGTAAAAAGCTTAGTAAGGAGGATAGTGAGGATGAGCAAACCAATCGTAACCAAAGCCTGGTGGGGATATGCTTAAATATATCCAAGCATTGCCTAAATTTGATGAGAAAGATGTAAAAGATATGCTAAACAAGTGAAGTGGCTGGTAACCATGTGAGTTTTGTTGATCCAAACAAAGTTAGTAGGTAGAGATAGTGATGTATTTGTATCACTATTATTGGAAATATCTGAGGAGTATGAGGCGGTGAAGCAAGCTCATATGAGCTTGTGCCAGAATCCGACAGACAGCATTTCAGGAATCTAAGGAGCAACCCTGGTCAAATGTACATTGAGTTTGAAAGGATCAAACAAAGTAATTTTGATAAGGGGATTAAAAATAGATCAAACATATGACATTCTTAGACAATTATTTTGGAGGAGTTCAAAAATTCACTGCCTGAAGTAGTGAGAAATGTGGAACAGCAGAGAGTTAAAACGGCAAGATTAGCAGCTGAAATGGCTGATGATTATGAATTATTCATGAATCAAAGTTTGGTTTCCAACATCAATTTCAATCCATGAAGGATAGAAATTGGGGAAAACAGAAATCCTCACGTGACAAGGGAAAGGTAGATCTCAGTGAAGATCATAAGGATAACTTATCACAGGGTTTTATAGGCTGATTAACCTAACCTCAATTGTTGGTAAAATTCTAGAATCCATCATTAAGGATGAGATTTCTAAATTCTTGGAAGTGCAGGGTTGGATTAGAACAAGTCAGCATGGATTTAGTAAGGGAAAGTCGTGCCTGACAAACCTGTTAGAATTCTTTGAAGAGGTAACAAGTAAGTTAGACCAGGGAAACCCAGTGGATGTTATCTATCTAGACTTCCAAAAGATCTTTGATAAGGTGCCTCATGGGAGGCTGCTGAGTATGGTGAGGGTCCATAGTGTTCGAGGTGAGCTACGGACATGGATTGGGGATTGACTGTCTGACAGAAGGCAGAGAGTTGAGATAAAAGGTTCTTTTTTGGAATGGCAGCTGGTGATACATGGGGTCCCTCAGGGTTCAGTGTTGGGGCCTCAGCTGTTCACTTTATATATTAATGATCTGGGTGAAGGGATGGGGGGCATTCTGGTAGAGTTTGCCAATGATACAAAGTTAGGTGGACAGGCAGGTAGTACTGAGGAGGTGGGGAGGCTGCAGAAAGATTTAGACAGTTTTGGAGAGTGGTCCAAAAAATGGCTGATGAAATTTGAGCAAATGCGAGGTTTTGCACTTTGGAAAAAATAATACAGGCATGGACTATTTTTAAAACGGTGAGAAAATTCATAAAGCCAAAGTACAGAGGGATCTGGGAGTGCTAGTCCAGAATTCTCCAAAGGTTGATTTGCAGGTTGAGTCCGTGATTAAGAAAGCAAATGTAATGTTGTCATTTATCTCCAGAGGGTTGGAATATAAAAGCAGAGACGTGCTTCTAAGACGTTATAAAGCTCTAGTTAGGCCCCATTTAGAATACTGTGTCCAATTTTGAGCCACACACCTCAGGAAGGACATACTGGCACTGGAGCGTGTCCAGCGGAGATTCACAAGGATGATCCCTGGAATGGTAGGCCTAACATATGATGATTGGCTGAGGATCCTGGGATAGTATTTATTAGAGTTTAGAAGGTTGAGGGAGATCTAATAGAAACTTACAAGATAATGAATGGCTTGGAAAGGGTGGACGCTGGGAAGCTGTTTCCATTAGGTGGGGAGACTAGGACCCATGGGCACAGCCTTAAAATTAGAGGGAGTCAATTTAGTATGGAAATGAAGAGACATTTCTTCAACCAGAGAGCGGTGGGCCTGTGGAATTCATTGCAACGGAGCGCAGTGGAATCCGGGACTTTGGGTGACTTCAAGGCAGAGGTTGATTAAATTCTTGATCTCGCAAGGAATTAAGGGCTACGGGGAGAGTGCGGGTAAGTGGAATTGAAACACCCATCAGCCATGATTAAATGGCAAAGTGGACTTGATGGGACGAATTGCCTTGCTTCCACCTCTATGTCTTATGGTCTTAAAAAGGAAACCCATGAAGGGGAAAGAGAAGTTAAAAAGCTCCAGTGTTTTCACTGCAATAAAGTAGGCCACATGAAATCATAGTGGTGGTGAATTAGAAAAAGCACTGGGAAGACAGATGTAGGAAAACAGGATAAGCCAATGGATTTTGTTAGAATGGTAAAGGAAAGCCCAAGTGGAGGCTAAAAAGCTGCATCAGAATGTGCAACATGGTGGGAGTTTGGTTAAGGAGGAAGTGCCAGATCTTCTTAAATCATTTACTTACAAAGGTAAGGTTTACTCGCATAGGCCAGGAAGAGCAGGTGAAGGACTTACCATATTAAGAGATACCGCATCATGTCAATTTTTGATGTTGAGAGGTGAGGAGATATATAACTCAGAAGGACTATTGCCAGAAAACGTGTCATTATGTGGAACTTATGGTGAGGCAAGAACTGCTCAATTATTTAGAATGAGGTTAGAATATCCAGTGAAAAGTAGAGAAGTGGTGGTAGGAGTACTAGAAGAATGCTCAGCTCCAGGAATACAATTTGTCCTTGTTAACAAAAAGCTGGTTCACAGGTAGGAGTGCTGCCTACTGTGGTTGAAAAGCCAGTGGAAAATCAAGCAACTGAGATATTGCAGATAGTGAATCCTGGGATTTTTCCTCACTGTGTGGTAATGGGGTCACAAAGTCACCAACTGAAACAGGAGGAGAAATCAAAGACTACAGATAAGAAAGTTGAAATAGAATTATCAGAGATGATATTTGATCAAATGATTGAGACAAAATAAGAACAGGTGGAGGACCATGTGGATGTCTTTGGCTCAGAGAAATTAACTGAGTTATAACAGAAAGATGAAAAACTGAAGCAATTAATAAATGAATAGGAAAGGATTAGATGGATATGGCCCAAGTGCAGGAAAATGGGGTTAGCGTGGATGGGCTTTTTGGTTGCATGGTTCCTGAAGAAGGGCTTATGCCCGAAACATCGATTCTCCTGTTCCTTGGATGCTGCCTGACCTGCTGCGCTTTTCCAGCAACATATTTTCAGCTCTGATCTCCAGCATCTGCAGCCCTCACTTTCTCTTTTTGGTTGCATGGACCAATTTGGGCCAAAGGGGCTGTCTCCGTGCTGTAGGGGTCTGTGACTCTAAAACGTATTACCAGTGGGTTACAGAAAGGAGGTGTTGTGGGTGGTGCATGAAATCCCAGCAGGAGGTCATTTAGGGGTAAGAAAAACTAAAGCTAAAATACAAAAACGGTTTTACTGGCCCAGACTGCACAAGGAAATAGTTGAATTTTGCCAGGCATGTCATATTTGTCAGGTAATTAGAAAACTACAGGCAGTAATAAAACCCGTACCTTTAATACCCATTCCTGCATTTGAGGAACCTTTTACAAGAGTTTTAATTGAATGTATAGGACCCCTACCGAAAACAAAACGTGGGAATCAGTATTTGTTAACATTAATGGGCGTGAGAGAAAGTGAGGACTGCAGAGGACTGGCGAGACAGAGTTGAAAAATGTGGCACTGGAGAGCACAGCAGATCAGGCAGCATCCAAGGAGCAGGAGAGTCGATGTTGTGGGCAAAAGCCCTTCATCAGAAATCAACATCCTGGATGACAGACAGCCCTCTGCTACAACACCTCCATTCCACATTCCACTGCCCTAACTGTTTCCCCCCAACAACAGAATAAATAGAGTTTCATTTGTCCTCACCCACCACCCTACTAGTCACTGCATCCAACGCATCATCTTTAACCACTTCCACCAACTCCAACTAGAGCCCACCACCAAGAACATCTTCCCCCTCCCCACCCCTCTCTGCCTTCCATAAGGACCATTCCTTCGACTGTCTTTGGTTTACACCACTCTCCCCACAAACCTCCACCCCCCCATGAATTCCCAGGTACCTTCCCCTGTAACCGGAAAAGATGCAAAACCTTCCCATCACCTCCATCCAGGGCCCCAAACAGTCCTTCCAGGTGAGATTGAGGTTCACCTGCCTCTCTTCCAACCTAGTTTACTGCATTAGGTGCTCCCGATGTGGTCTTCTCTACATCAGGGAGACCGAACTTAAACTTAGGGAAAGGTTCGCCGAGCATCGCAGCCGAGCTCACAGGGTCCCACATGGGAAGATCCTTTCTCAGCCCCTCCCCCTCCCTTCCCCTCTTGCCTGCCACCAACCGGATTTATTTCTCCCATTCACCAACCAGGTTGTACCCTCTGCCTATCTTCACGTATTCCTACTTCACCACCCTGACACCCCCCCCCCCCCCATTCCCTTCATCTGCAGCTCCCCCAGCACACACCCCCAAACCTGAAGAAATGTCAACTTCTCCACGTCCTGATGCTGCCTGGCTTGCTGTGCTTTTCCAGCCTCTTGCCTGTCTACTTTGGATTCCAGCAGCCGCAGCTTTTGTCTCTAACCCTTTAGCATTGGCACAGATTCAAAAAGAGATTGAATGCGTGCTCCAAGACAACATAATCAAAGTGATTTGCAGTGACTGGAGCTCACCCACGGTAATGGTGCCAAAACCAGATGGTACCCAACATTTATGTGTGGACTATTGCAAAGTCAATGCAGTTACAAAGACTGATACATATCTGATTCCATATTTGGAAGACTGTATTGAAAACGTGATAGAAGCAACTTATACTTTGAAGTTGGACTAACTGAAAGGATACTGGCAGGTACCTTTATCTGAAAGACTGAGCATAATTTCAGCTTTCATAATACCGAATGGACTATATCAATTTAAAGTTATGCTATTTGGTATGAAAAATGCACCAGCCACATTTCAAAGGCTAAGCAATAAAGTCATTTCTGGATTAGTCAGTTGTGTGCTATATATCAACGATCTTGTGATCTTTAGTCACACATGGAAGGAACATTTGCAGCATTTATCAGAATTATTCGATTGACTTTGGGAGGCAAGTTTGGTGATAAACCTGGCTGAGAGTGAATTTGCCAAAGCCCTAGTCACCCTCCTGGGCCATATTATTGGACATGGACAGATGGCCCCACGGGACGTGAAAACAAAAGTTTTTGGAGAGTTTCACACCATCAACAAAGAGTGCAGTACTACGATTTCTAGGATTGAGTGAGTTTTATCGGAAATTCGTACTGACTGAATTACGAAAGAAAAGCGGGAAGTTTCAGTGGATGGCAGACTGTTAAAAGGCACTTGACAGCCTGAAATCTGTGTTAACCACTGCCACAGTATTAGCCGCACCTAATTGTGCAAAGCAATAGAAGGTGGCTATCGATGTGAATGATGTGGGTGTCGGTGTTGTACTCTTCCAAGAAAGTGAAGAGAAGGTAGAAAGGGCTATTGGATATTTCTCCAGGAAATTGAACATTTGTCAACAGAAATATTCGACAGAAATATTGAGAAGGAGACTTAGAACTTGGTGCTGGCATTACAACATTTCAACATTTATGTTGCCAGAAATGTATCTGAGACAATCATATGTACTGATCAAACTCATTAAAGTTTTTGGAGAAATTTAAGGACAAAAATTCCAGACTGTTCAGATGGACCTTATTATTGCAGCATTCAGTTCGAAAATTGTGCGTGTGGCAGGGCGAGCAAACGTGATTGGGCGCATTGTCAAGATTTGGATAAAAAACAGAGGCATTTGGTGGCAGGAGTAAACAGACTGAAATAGAATATAGTAGTGCATGTTTGCATGGTTATAGTTAATATATATGTATTGTAGTGTACTAACAGGATAAGACTAAGGGGGTTTCAAAATGAAGCCATCTTTGCATATTGATGGTTCATTCTTTTTTTAAGTGGGAGATATGATGATGCTGTCCTTAGTAAAGACAGAGGTGCCAATATGTCTGGAAGCGGCTACTTTAAACATTGGCAGGGGAGTGGCCAGTTCTCCCAGTTCAGGTTTTTTTCTAGTTTGGTTTGTTTCAGCAGGCAGTCAGGAGCTGCTGGTAGCAGAGAAACTGCTATAGTGAAAACCAGGTTCCATGCTTCAATAAATGTTTCTAGGCTGACTGTTCTCTCTGAAATCTCTCCTGTTTGTAAGAACCTGTGTTTGAATTTATCTTTTGCCAAGGGGTGTTTTTGGGATGTTGTGGGAATTCGAACAACTCCTTCGTTAAGTTGTGATATTGAGTTGATTGGGTTTTCAATTAGTTGTTATTCTAAATTCTGTTTTCTTTTGTTCATGCTTCAACAGTAGTATTAAAACAAGTTCAGTTTTGCTTAAAGTGATTTGACCAACTGCCGGAATAACCACTTTAAATCTGCCTTTAAAAAAGGAAAAAGTTAGAATCTGGGCTACCTTCTTAAAATGTTTTGAGGGGTTCTGGCCTGGTCCATAACACTTGTGATTTCACATAAGTCTGTTTGACTATAACCTGGTGTTGTGTGATTTCTAACCAGATTTCCTATATTACAACAATGATAAAAGTTGGAAGTATTTCATTGTCTGTAATGTTCTAAAATGTTCTGAAGAGTATTTGAAATTTCAGTGAATGTGAAGTGACAAAATCTCCTGGAATATTTTCAAAACAGATTGGCTTTCATCAGTCAGAGCATTGAGCATTGGAATTGGGAAGTTATGTTGCGGTAAGTACAGGATGTTGGTGAAGCTGCACTAGAGTATTGTGTTCAGTTTTGATTACCTTGCTACAGGACGGATGTTACTAAACTGGAAAGATTGCAGAAGAAATTTAGAAGAATGTTGCCATGACTCAACTGTCTGAGTTATCAGGCGAGGTTGGACATGCTCGAACCTTTTTCTTTTGAGTATAGAAGACTGAGGGGGGATCTTGTAGAAGTGTATGAGAGGCATGGATAGGGTGAATGCACTCAGTCTTTTTCCCAGAGTTGGGCAATCACAGACTAGAGGGCATCAGTTTAAGGTTAGAGGGGAAAGAATAAAAGGGAACAGAGGGATAACTTTTTTACACAGAGGGTGGTACGCGTATGGAATAAGCTGCTGGCAGAAGTTGTTGGGATGGGTGTATTAACAACATTTACAAGGCATTTGTACAAATACATGGATAGAAAAGGTTTAGAAGGATATGAGCCAATTGCAGGGACATGGGGTTAGCTTAGACGGACATTTTGGTCGGCGTGGACCAGTTTGACCCAAAGGGCCAGTTTCCATGCTGGTTGACCTCTGACATAGCCTGATAAGAGAGAACTGTTGACTCACTGTAAACTAAACGTGACCAAGAATGACATTGCTCCATTGTTTCTCAGTGACACCTGTCTGCATTCATTTAACAACACGAGAGAACCCTAATCCTAACCCTCACCCTAATCTAACGCTGACCCTACCAGGTGCACAAAAAACCCAACATTTTGATCAACTCTTCAACATTGAATGCACTGAGTGAATTGTTTATTTTCAAATTTGTATCTGTGGTCAAGCAAATACTTAACACTAGTTTATTCTCTTATTGATCTCAGAATTGCAATACTGAATAAACAGGTTATCACATTATTCATGGTATTGATTGGGACCAGTCTTATATAAAGGTTGGTTTTTGTCACATATGGAGTTGTCCTGACTCGGACCCAGAGCTGATCCTCATGATCAAGATGAAACATGCACTGTCTGCTGCCCAGAGCCATTCAGATAACTTCCTTGACCTTAATTGTCAGTTCTGACATGCTGTTGTTATGGGATAAATGGTGATCAGGAAAGCCTGTTCTTCAAATAGTACCAAATTAGCCTGGGATCAGTCAAGGGGAAAATACTAGATTCCATTATAACAGATTAAATAGCAGAACACTTGGAAAAAGTGGCAGAATCAGAAAGTCAGCATAGACTTGGGGTGGCACGGTGGCTGAGTGGTTAGTACTGCTGCCTCACAGCACCAGGGACCCAAGTTTGCCTCAGGCAACTGTCTGTGTGGAGTTTGCACATTCTCCCCGTGTCTGCGTGGGGTTCCTCTGGCTGCTCCAATTTCCTCCCATAATCCAAAGATGTGCAGGTTAGGTGAATTGGCCATGCTAAATTGCCCATAGTGTTCATGGATCTGTAGGTTAGGTGCATTAGTCAGGAGTAAATATAAGGTAGGGGAACGGGTCTGAGTGGGTTACTCTTTGGAGGGTCGTTGTGGACTTGTTGTGTTGAAGGGCCTGTTTCCACACTGTAGAGATTCTATTCTATTCCATAAGACTTACAAAGGGAAGTCATGCTTGACAAATCTACTGGAATTTTTTTAGGGTAAAGTTGATGAAGGGGCGCCAGTGGATTTGTTTTATTTGAACTTTCAGAAGGTTTCCAATAACAGTGCAGGGCAATATCTGTTGGTTGCTGAGGATGGTTACCCTGTCCTTACTTACAGATGCACCTATAATACAGCATTGTTAGAAACAATGGCCCCACTGCATGTTTCTCTGTATGAAGGGACTGCATTGATTAGATTAGATTAGATTACTTACAGTGTGGAAACAGACCCTTCGGCCCAACAAGTCCACACCGACCCGCCGAAGCGCAACCCACCCATACCCCTACATCTAACACTGCGGGCAATTTAGCATGGCCAATTCACCTAACCTGCACATTTTTGGATTATGGGACGAAATCACAGCACCCACGCAGACACTGGGAGAATGTGCAAACTTTACAGAGTGTCGCCTGAGGCAGGAATTGAACCTGTCTCTGGCGCTGTGAGGCAGCAGTGCTAACCACTGTGTCGCCCAATTCTGCTGGTTTCAATAAGAGCACTTCTGGTTCATAGAGGCATACAGCACAGAAACAGACCCTTCAGTCCAACTCATCCACACCGACAAGTATTCCCAAACTAAACTAGTCCCACTTGCCTGCACTTGGTCCATATCCCTCTAAACCTTTCTGTTCATGCACCCATCCAAATGTCATTTAAATTTTGTAACTGTAACTGCATTGACCACTTCCTCAGGAATCTCATTCCACATGCAAACCAATCACTGTCAAAACGTTGCCCCTCAGGTTCCTTTTAAACCTCTCTCCTCTCACCTTAAAAAAATGTCCCCCAGTTTTTGAGCTCCCCTATGCTAGTTCCTGGGCACTCCAATTACCAGTATTTGCAGTTGGTCAGAGAGATAGCATATGGCCATCAAATGGACATGTGAAATCCAAACAAATTTCTGGAGAAACTCAGCAGGTCAAGCAGCATCTATGTCAATGTTAACATAGACATAGAACAGTACAGCACAGTACAGGCCATTTGGCCCTCGATGTTGTGCCGGCCTTTTATCCTACTCTAAGATCAGACTAACTTACATATACTTCATTGTACTAACTTCCATATGCCTATCCAGGAGTCACTTAAATGTCCCTAATGTATCTGACTCAACTATCACTGCTGGCAGTGCATTCCACACACCCACCATTCTCTGTGTAAAGAACTTACCTCTGACATCTCCCCTGAATCTTCGATCAATTACATTAAAATTATGTCCCCTTGTGATTGACATTTTCGCCATGGGAAAAAGTCTGGCTATCCACGCTATCTATGCTTCTCATCATCTTGTACACCTCTATCAAGTCACCTCTCATCCTTCTTCATTCCAATGAAAAAAGTCCTAGCTCCTTCAACCTTTCTTCATGAGACATGCCCTCCAGTCCAGGCAGCGTCCTAGTAAATCTCCTTTGCACTCTCTCTAAAGCTTCCTACAATGAGGCAACCAGAACTGAACACGATATTCTAAGTGTGGTCTAACCAGTGTTCTATAGAGCTGCAGCATAACATCGCACCTCTTGAACTCAATTCCCCTGCTAATGAAAGCCAGTACACCATACACCTTCTTAATAACCCTATCAACTTGAGTGGCAACTTTGAGGGATCTATGGACATGGAGCTCAAGATCCCTCTGTTCCTCCACACTGCCAAAAATCCTGACTTTAACCTTATTAAGAGTCCAATAACCTTTCTTTGGAAATGCATAAATTCGGAAGAAGAGTCATGCTAGACTCGAAACATTTACTCTGTTTTTCTTTCAATTGCTGCTGCCAAACTTGCTGAGTTTCTCCAACACTTCCTGTTTTTATTTCAGATTAAATGGTTGTCCATTTTGGAAGGATAAATAAGAATGCAGAGTACAGGGTTAACGTAGGGTTCTTAGTAAGGTGGAGGAGCAGAGGGATCTTAGGCTCTATGTTCATAGATCTTTGAAAGTTGCCACTCAGGTGGATAGAGCTTGTAAGAAGGCCTATGGTGTATTAGCGTTCATTAGCAGAGGGATTGAATTCAAGAGTCGTGAAGTGATGTTGCAGCTGTACAGGACCTTGGTTTGGCCACATTTGGAGTACTGTGTGCAGTTCTGGTCGCCTCACTTTAGGAAAGATGTGGAAGCTTTGGAGAGGGTGCAGAGAAGATTTACCCGGATGTTGCCTGGAATGGAGAATAGGTCATATGAGGTTAGGTTGAGAGTGCTAGGCCTTTTCTCATTGGAACGGCGAAGGATGAGGGGTGACTTGATAGAGGTTTATAAGATGATCAGAGGAATAGATAGAGTAGACAGTCAGAAACTTTTTCCCCGGGTACAACAGAGTGTTACAAGGGGACATAAATTTAAGGTGAAGGGTGGAAGGTATAGGGGAGATGTCAGGGGTGGGTTCTTTACCCAGAGAGTGGTGCGCTGCCTGTGGGAGTGGTAGAGTCAGAATCATTGGTGACCTTTAAGCGGCAATTGGATAGGTACATGGATGGGTGCTTAAGCTAGGACAAATGTTCGGCACAACATCGTGGGCCGAAGGGCCTGTTCTGTGCTGTACTGTTCTATGTTCTATCTATGTTCTATTAATGGCATCTGCAGAATTTTGCTTTGAATGGAATTGTGAAATAACTGAAGAGATTAGAAAGGTTTGGGGTTTATGTTAAACAATTGTTTGGGCAGAAACTTGACTCCCTATTAAAAGCCTCCTTTTTCCATCTCCTATAACTCTGCCTCACCCAACTCTCCCTCAATTCATCTCCTACTCAAACTCTTATTCATTCTCGCCTCCTGTATTCTAGTGCTGATAACCTTGAGGTGACCTAAGACTTTGTGTCCCTATAAGTTTGTCATCAATGTTCTTCTCCAGCTCCTGGCTGAGCAGTATTCCTATTTCAGAATTCCCACCCTTGTTTTTAACTGATCCTGCTTTTGGCCCTGAGCATGATCCCATACCTGAGTCTGAGGAGATTCACAAAGAGTGGGAATGACCACCTTCTGAGCTCTCAAATAACAGTGCTCCCTGTCTTTTAGATACCGTAAAACTTACTTCATTATCATGCTTTATATCCTATTGGCTCAACCTTCCAGAGTTCTGGAGTGTCAACAGCTAGATTTGGGTCTTTGTTGGACATTGGGACTCTGCAGTCCTCACATAGGCACGTTCCCTGTAATTGGAGGTTGATCATGTGAGTTTCAGTTCCTTCATATGTAAATCCAGGAATGTTGTTAAAGTTACATTCTCAAGATAGATTTTAACAATAGATGCCATCTCAGCTCAGACAATACATTGAAGGTGTGAAGTTAAAGTCTGTCTGTGCCCCAATGTTAGGTCAGACTGATTCTAATTCTAAAGTGGGAAATATAGAATTTTACATGGATTTATGCAGTTTGTGTGTATGTGTGTAAAAGCTTGTGGGGTAAATTTGTATTTGCAGAATTACATTTTATTTTGCTCAAAAACTGCATAAATCCATGTAAAATTCTGTAAATCCCACTTTAGAAATAGAATCAGTCTGACCTAACATTGGGACACAGGCTTTAACTTCACACCTTCAGTGCAATATCTGAGCTGAGATGGCACCTATTGTTAAAATCTATCTTGAGAATGTAACTTTAACAACGTTCTGGGATTTACATTCAAAGGAACTGAAACTCATGTGATCACTGTAAAAGATGAATCTGTGTGAGCTACATTTGTTTGAGCTAAATTTGTCTAAAATTACATTCCATGACATTGCAATCCTGTTGCTATAGATTCTGTGTCGTATGATTCTGCTCCACAACCACCTGATGAAGATACAGGAAACATAGGAGATTTCAGTAGAAACTGGTTAAACCCAGTTGATCCTATTCTTTGAAATACTAATCCCTCAAATGTATGTGATGGCTTTCTGGAGCAGTATGTTGAGGAACCATGTAAGGAAAAGATGATTTTAGACTGAGTTTCTGCAATAAGAAAGTTAATTAATCATTTCAGAAATAGTGACCAAATGATAGAATTTTACATTGTTTGAAAGTGATGTAGTTCAATCAGAAACTCATCAATCAGAAACAACAGAACCCATGAAGATATGAAAAGAAAATTGCCTGTAGATTGACAACCACATTAAAATATATGATGATAGGTAGGCAGTGACTTAAATATTAAAAATTAATCTAGTTTACAACAAAATTGCATTCCATTATTGCACAAAACCCCAACAACGCAAGCATTCCAGCTATGGTTAATAATATCTTATTTGTTTATTTAGATTTTGTCGCAGTTAGATACAATTGCTTGGATATTCACAATCAATCTTATAAGCCAGGGAGAGAATGGGCGATTGCCTTCCCTGAAGGACAAAAGTGAATCAGATAAGTTTTTATGGTAATCAACAGTGGTTACATAGTCACCATTAGGCTAAATTTTAGTTCCAGATTTATTATTTGAAATGAAATTCCACCAGCTATGCATTACATTCCATGAACCCATGTCTGTAAAATGTTAGCTTGAGCACTTGGATGACCGGTCCAGTGGCATTACCACCATACCACTGCCCCACTTCATCCTCACTGCTAGTCAAAGTTGCATGATGCTTGGATTTATATACCATGTTTTATATATCATGTTCTCCTGTATCCAGGAGAATTTTAAAAATTTTCTCCTTGGATGTGGATGTCACTGAATGGACAAGCATTTATTGTATATCCACAGTTGTCCTTGAGAAGGGGGTGGTGAGCTGCCTTCTTGAACTGCTGCAGCCCATTTGTTGTAGGTGGACCCAAAACACTATTAGGAGGGAATTCCAGGATTTTGGCACAGCAACAGTGAAAAAACAGCTATATATTTCCAGTTCAGGATGCTGAGTGTCTTGGAGGAGAACTTGGAGGTGGTGCTGCCCCAATGTATCTGCTGCCCTTGTCCTTCTAGATGGAAGTGATGATAGGTTTGGAAGGTGCTGTATAAGGATCTTTGGTGAATTACCGCAGTGCATCTTGTAGATAGTACACACTGCTGCAACTGAGTGTTGGTGGTGGAGGGAGTGGACGCTTGTGGATTTGGTGCCAATCAAGTAGGCTGCTTTGCCCTGGATGGTGTCAAGCTTCTTGAGTGTTGTTGGAGCTGCCCCTGTTCAGGAAAATGGGGAGTATTCTGTCACACACTTTGTAGATAATGGATGGGCTTTGGGGAGTCAGGAAGTGAGTCATGTACCACAGTATTCTTAGCCTCTGATCTGCTCTTGTAACCATTGTGTTTATGTGGTGAGTCCAGATCAATTTCTAGTCAATACCCAGAGGAATTTAAACAAGTACTGCTTGAAATATTTCAGCTGACAATCTTTTAGTCCTCAAGAAGGTTTGTAATTGATATATTAGAAAAGCAGATGAGAAAACCAATGATGTGACTGGACTGAACTGATAGTGGATGCTCAGTGATTGGATTTTACCCATTTACCACCCTGAATGGGAGCAAATCCCTGATATGAATTGAAAGAGCTTAATTAGCTGGTCAATATTCCAATGGACAATTTGTTTTTGTAACTGATATGGTCAGCATCAGACGATTACAAGTAGGGGTCTGAGGAAACATTTGAAGTTATTAAACTCACTGCTCCCAAAGTCCATGGACACTTTCCCCGTTACAGGTTTCTTTGTTATATTAAAGTGCCCTAGTTGGCAGTCTGCAACTGATTCCTGCATTTCTATTGTTTTACATTCATTATTGTAGTTCTGTAGTTCTGATTCTAACACTGTTGATCTTTGACCTGCATTCTTTTTCTCTTGCAGTTTATCGCGTTTGTATCCCTCTTTTTCATCCTCTTATCAATCACCACCTTTTGCCTCGAGACACATGAGGCTTTCAACAAGATCATTAACTTGACAGAATATACAGTGGTGGGGAACAGCACTCAGATAGTAAGTGTGTATGAGATAGAGACAGAGCCCGCCCTCATGTATGTGGAAGGCGTGTGTGTCATGTGGTTCACTTTGGAGTTTATGGTCCGCATTTCCTTCTGCCCTAATAAGCTGCTATTTGTTAAGAATATGCTGAATGTCATTGACTTTGTGGCTATTCTGCCCTTCTATCTGGAGCTGGCACTTCGTGGATTGACCTCCAAGGCAGCAAGGGATGTTCTGGGCTTCCTCCGGGTTGTCAGGTTTGTTCGGATTCTGCGGATCTTCAAGCTTACCCGGCATTTTGTGGGATTGAGGGTGTTGGGACACACCTTGAGAGCCAGCACCAATGAGTTCCTCCTGCTCATCATCTTCCTTGCACTGGGAATTCTAATCTTTGCCACAATGATCTACTATGCAGAGAGACTTGGTGAAAACCCTAACACTGTGAGCCCCACTCATTTCAAGAATATCCCCATTGGCTTCTGGTGGGCAGTAGTCACCATGACTACACTTGGCTATGGTGACATGTACCCCCAGACTTGGTCGGGTATGCTGGTGGGAGCATTATGCGCCCTGGCTGGTGTGCTTACTATTGCGATGCCAGTGCCAGTCATTGTCAATAACTTTGGAATGTATTACTCACTGGCAATGGCCAAACAAAAACTCCCCAAGAAACGCAGGAAGCACTTTCCCTGTGGGACGCATGCCAAGACTACAGGCCTTTGCAATTCAGACTTGAACTCTTCATGCAACAGCCCACAGAGTGACAGCAATCAAATTGCTGCTGAGGAGATAAGAGAGAGAAAGAACTCAGGTAGGAGTTTAAACCTGTTGTATTTCAGAGATTATGTGTGAGCACCATTGCTGTCTTATTATTGTGTCCTACCATTGGGAGCTTTACACTTCCAGTTTGAGGTGTTGTGAGGGTTTGGTACTCTGTGCACAGTCTCCTGTTGGCCCACAAATTGCTGGAGTCCTTTGATGTCATGCTATTGATTTGATGCTGCAAAATGCTGGAGATGAGAACTGCTAACAGCAGAGCAAAAACAAATGCCTGAAAGTGATGCCCTTAATCAATAAAAGAAAGAAGGAAGTGAAAGAAAAGCATGCAGAAGGAAATAGTGAACACCAGAGCAGGAAATCAGCAGAATTAGAGACATAAAGAGCAATGGATGTAGATTTGCTCGCTGAGTTGCAAAGTTTGTTTTCAGATGTTTCATCATCATACTAGGTGACATCATCAGTGAACCTCCGGATGAAACACTGGTGGCATAGCCCGTTTTCTATTTATGTGGTTAGATTTCCTAGAAACATGGCATTCCAACCGGAACTCTATCAACAAACACATTGACTTGGATCCCATTTAACAAACTCTGAGAAAAAGAACCAGAAATGAAATCACCACAGGAAATGACATCACCAACCCAAGGAAACTTGGGCGGCACGGTGGCACAGTGGTTAGCACTGTTGCCTCACAGCGCCAGAGACCTGGGTTCAATTCCCGCCTCAGGCAACTGTCTGTGGAGTTTGCACATTCTCCCCGTGTCTGTGTGGGTTTCCTCCGGGTGCTCCGGTTTCCTCCCACAGTCCAAAAATGTGCAGGTCAGGTGAGTTGGCCACGCTAAATTGCCCGTAGTGTTGGGTGAAGGGGTAAATGTAGGGGAATGGGTGGGCTGCTCTTCGGAGGGTCGGTGTGGACTTGTTGGGCCGAAGGGCCTGTTTCCACACTGTAAGTAATCTAATCTAAACCTAAACACATAAATAGAAAGCGGGACATGCCACCAGTGCTTCATCTGGAGGTTCACTGATAATGTTACCTAGTATGGTGACAAAACATCTGAAAATAAACCTTCCAGCTCAGCGAGCAAACCTATATCCAGAACCTCAACCTGAGCTACAAATCTTCTCAAAACTCTCGAGAAAGAGCAATAGAGAGAGAATTAACAGAGACATTGAAATTAGTAAAAGTGGGAAAATAAGAAATAAATTCAATGGAACAGCAGAAAGAAAATTGCCAGAATGGTTTGCAGGATGAGGAATTTCAGTTATGTAGGGAGTTTTCAGAAGCTGGATTGTGCTCCTCACAGCAAAAGAAACTATGGAGAGATCTGAAAGAGGTATGACATTTACAAAGAGTTGTATGAGAATAAATAAGAATAAATTGTTACCCTAGGCAGCAGAGTTGTTAACCATTAGGATATAGCTTTAAACTGATAGGCAACAAGAACAACCAACATGAGGAAAACATTTATATTGTCAGGAGAGTTGTTGTGATCTGCAATAAGCTGCCTGAAAAGACAGTGGAAGCAGACTCCAGAATAATGTTTCAAGGCAATTTGGATAAATATTGAGAAGGGAAGATTTTTTTTAGGACAATGGGAAATAGAGATTGGGAATAATCGGAGAATGCTTTCAAATAATGGTACAAAGATAGTGGTCTCAGCTGTTTCCTGCTGTGCTGGAGAATCCTATGCCTCTAAGATTCTAAGCTGAGGACATTGTAATGAAAGGAGAAAGTGAGGACTGCAGATGCTGGAGATCAGAGCTGAAAAATGTGTTGCTGGAAAAGCGCAGCAGGTCAGGCAGCATCCAAGGAGCAGGAGAATCGACGTTTCGGGCATAAGCCCGATTCCTGAAGAAGGGCTTGCCTGAAACGTCGATTCTCCTGCTCCTTGGATGCTGCCTGACCTGCTGCGCTTTACCAGCAACACATTTTTCAACATTATAATGACGTTGTGTTTGAAAACTGCCGAAATAGTTCTTGTGAAGTCAGAACATGAACAACACATGTATCATGACACATGTGGCAGTGCATGCATGTCCTGGCTGTCTCTTGTCTTCTCATTTCACAACTTCCTTTCTTGTAAACTTTTTTTTTTCTGGGACAAAGAAAAAGTGATGTTGCAGTGACGTTTACAAGATACTGAGCAGAAATTCTCTCTGTTCCAAGACTCAAAACAGAATGGTGAAGCAAACATGGCCCAATCTGATGAGGAAAATGCTGCACTGAACCAACCATTGACAGCCGATGAGAGTCAGGTGCTCAGATGCTCCAGTATGAGGGACAAAAACAAGAAAGGGACAACCTGTTTCTTATTGACAGCTGGTGAGTTAACAATCCAAAGGAAAGGGCAACAGTTTATTGTCCTCTTGGCTTTCACATGTGAAATTTGGGTCCTATTCTCAGGATGGAATTTAATGCCTTTCTCTGAAGTTAGTTAGATGGTGGTGGAATGGATACTTAATTACGTACCTTCATACTTTTGGCTTGATTAAATTTGTGATTGGGAGGCCTATGGACAGCCTATACAAACCACTCCCAATTGAGCCCTTAATGTGAACAATTAATGACCAGAAGTATGAATGAGAGTGCGTGTTTGTGTGTGATTGTGAGTGTCTGTGAGAGTACTGTAGTGACTAAGATAGATTGTGTATGAGTATCAGGTGTTTAACAAAGTTGATGGGAGTATTAGCAAAGATAATGTTACTGTTTTTTGCAAGGTCTGTGAAGGTTTGTAGCTCAGGTTGAGGTTTAGAGTGTCAGTTTGCTCGCTGAGCTGTAGGTTTGATATCCAGACGTTTCATTACCTGGCTAGGTAACATCATCAGTGGCGATCTCCAAGTGAAGTGAAGCTGTTGTCTCCTGCTTTCTATTTATATGTTTGTCCTGGATGGGGTTCCTGGGGTTTGTGGTGATGTCATTTCCTGTTCATTTTCTGAGGGGTTGATAGATGGTATCTCGATCTATGTGTTTGTTTATGGCGTTGTGGTTGGAGTGCCAGGCCTCTAGGAATTCTCTGGCATGTCTTTGCTTAGCCTGTCCCAGGATAGATATGTTGTCCCAGTCGAAATGGTGGTTCACCTCCATAAATGTCAATCTGGCAAAGAAAACACTTACCATACTTTTAGAAGAGACCATCACACACACCCCAACCACCACCAATCACATTACCAACGAAAACATCATGAAGCTAGTCGACCTGTGCCTCACCACCCACTTCACCTTCAACAACATAATCTACAAATAAACCAATGGCACACCCATGGGATCTCCGTTATCAGGATTCATAGCAGAAGCAGTAATGCAAAGACTAGAACAAACAGCCCTATCAACCATCAAACCAAAAATCTGGTTCCGCTACGTAAATGACACTTTTGTCATCACAAAACGAAACAAGATAGAAGAGACATTTAACATCATCAACAACACCCTCACAGTCATAAAGTTCACCAAGGAGGAAGAAACCGACAACAAACTCGCATTCCTGGACGTCACAGTCGAAAGAAAGGACAATGGAGAATTACAAACCTGCGTATACAGAAAACTGACAAACACTGACCAAATACTTAACTACACCAGCAGCCATCCCAACACACACAAACAAAGCTGTATCAGAACACTATTCCAACGAGCCACCACACACTGCAGCATAGACGAACTTCGGAAAACAGAGGAGAACCACCTATACAACGTATTCAAGAAGAACGGATACTCAAAAAATACAGTGCACAGATTCCTCAAGAACAAACCAAACACAGCCAGAAACCCTAACCACCTTACCATACATCAAAGAAGTTTCAGAAATGACAGCCAGACTACTAAGACCCCTCGGAATCCTAGTAGCACACAAACCCACCAACACTCTCAAACAAAAACTAACAAACTTAAAAGACCCACAACAATCCATGGACAAAACCAACGTCGACTACAAAATTCCATGCAAGGACTGCCACAAACACTATGTAGGACAAACAGGAAGAAAGTTAGCCACCAGGATACACGAACACCAGCTAGCCACAAAAAGACACGACCCTCTCTCCCTCGTAGCCCTACACGTGGAGGGAAAAAAACCACCATTTCGACAGGGACAACACATCTATCCTGGGACAGGCTAAGCAAAGACATGCTAGAGAATTCCTCGAGGCCTGGCACTCCAACCACAACGCCATAAACAAACACATAGATCTAGATACCATCTATCAACCCCTCAGAAAACAAACAGGAAGTGACATCACCACAAACCCCAAGAACCCCATCCGGGACAAACATATAAATAGAAAGCAGGAGACAACAGCTTCGCTTCACTTGGAGGTCGCCACTGATGATGTTACCTAGCCAGGTAATGAAACGCCTGGATATCAAACTTACAGCTTAGCGAGCAAACCTACACCCATAATGTTTCTGTTCTGAACAGTTCTGAAGAAGGACATGTAATGTTAACTTTTTTTTATCCACAGATGCTGCCAGACCTGCTTAACTTCTCCAGCAATTTCTGTTTTTGTTTCTAACGTGCAATCAGTATTCACCAGTGGTGGGCAGGGGGCTCACTGTGTGATAACCATAAACATAAACCCTGTTGAGTTTGCTTCTGGGATCCTGAGGGGTTCCCTAAATAAAATGCACTCAGTGCACAATCAAAATGGAAAGCACGGGGACATAGGTGGCTCTTTGAGATGCAAGTCCCTCCTGCCTTCACTCAATTGTGGTCTGGGATCCTCAATGCCCCTGAGCTTCAGGTAAGTGCATTACCATAGCAGCCACCATACGCACTGGTGCTGTTGATCAATGCTCAGTGGGAGTGGGAATTGCATGTATTAGAAGACCTGCTGCTGCCCAGCTGAGTGCACGATTGGCATTTAAAGCAATAGGCCCCTTTGACAGAGGCAACACGGGACTCCCAGCAGTTCTCCAGCAAGTGGGCAGCACTCACATCAAAAAAAAAGAACTGAAAATGCTGGAAATCAGAGACAAAAACAGAAATTGCTGGAGAAACTCATCAAGTTTGGCAGCATCTGTGGAGAGAAAGCAGAGTTAGCATTTTATGTCCCATGACTCTTCATCATAACTGTTTAGAATAGAAACATTGTCTCTGCTAAGACTTCCATCAATTTCACACTCAATCTATATACTCACTCACGAACTATCACAGGCCCTCACAATCACATTTTTGTAATGGGTGCAGTGAGAGCAAGGACCAAGGGGGCTGTCGGGAAGGTAAACTAATCATATAAAAGGCTTACCTCGTGAATAGGCAGAGTGCATGCAGAGCAGGAGCCAACACGGGATAGCTGAGTAAGTGAGATTATATGTTTGGGCGGTTGCTTTACTCTAAACACTACTCAGATAGTGTCTCCCACCCATCCTCCTCCTCTAACCAAAAAAAAGGTTCTGTGTGCCAGCTTGGTAAGGTTACTAGTTTTTTTTTTCAGTAGTCTCTTTGGGAATTCAGAACAGTTGGAATGGATGTTAGGACAGTTGAATGCTCTTCCTGCAGATTGTGGGAGGCAATGGTCACCACTAGTGTCCCTGCTGACTTCATCAGCGGGAAGTGCACCCAACTCCAGCTCCTCGGAGATTGCATTAAGGAACTGGTGCTGGAGCTGGATAACCTTTGGATCATTCGGAAGGCGGAGGGGGTAATTGAGAGGAGTGACTGGGAGGTAGTCACACCTCAGGTACAGGAAGAAGGTAGTTGGGTTACAGTTCAGGGGATGAAAAGGGAACGGGCAGACAGTGCAGGGATCCCCGGTGGCCGTTCTCCTCAACAACAAGTATACCGTTTTGGAAACTGTTAAGGGTAAGCCATAAGGTACGGGTCTCTGGCACAGAGTCTGTCCTGTTGTTCAGAAGGGAAAGAGGGAGAGGAGTAGAGCATTAGTTATTGTGGACTCCACAGTTAGGGGGACGGATAGGAGGTTCTGTGGGAACGAGAGAGACTCACTGTTGGTGTGTTACCTCCCAGGTGCCAGGGTTTGTGATGTCTCAGATCATGTTTTCGGCATCCTAAAGGGAGAGGGGGAGCAGCCCCAAGTTGTGGGCCACATAGGCACCAATGACATCGGTAGGAAAAGGGATGGGGATGTAAGGCAGAAATTCAAGGAGCTAGGTTGGAAGCTTTGAGTTAGAACAAACAGAGTTGTTATCTCTGGTTTGTTATCTGTGCCACATGCTAGTGAGGTGAGGAATAGGGAGAGAGCGCGGTTGAACACATGGCTACAGGGATGGTGCAGGAGGGAGTGATTCAGATGCTTGGATAATTGGGGGTCATTCCGTGGTAGGTCGGACCTGTACAAACAAGATGGTCTACACCAGAACCAGAGGGGTATCAATATCCTGGGGAGGTTTGCTAATGCCCTTCAAGAGGATTTAAACTAATTTATCAGGGGGCTGAGAACTGGAATTGTAGCTCCAGTGTACAGGAAGTTGAGAGTAGTGAGATCATGAATAAGGTTTCAAGGTCGCGGAAGTATACCAGCAGGCAGGAAGGTGGTTTGAAGTATGTCCACATCAACACCAGGAGCATCCGGAATAAGGTGGGTGAACCTGCAGCGTGGGTTGGTACCTGAGATTTTGATGTTGTGGCCAGTTCAGAGATATGGATACAGCAGGGATAGGAATGGTTGTTACAGGTTTCGGGATTTAGATGTTTCAATAAGAACAGGGAAGGTGGTATAAAAGGGGGAGGTGTGGCATTGTTAGTCAAGAACAGTATTACAGTGGCAGAAAGAACATTTGATGAGGACTCGTCCACTGAGGTAGTATGGGCTGAGGTTAGAAACAGGAAAGGAGAAGCCACCCTGTTGGGAGTTTTCTATAAACCTCCGAAAAGTTCCAGAGATGTAACGGATAGTATAGCAAAGATGATTCTAGGTAGGAGTGAGAGAGACAGGGTAGTTGTTATGGAGGACTTTAACTTTTCTAATGTTGACTGGAAATGCGATAGTTCAAGTACCTTAGATGGGTCGGTTTTTTTCCAATGTGTGCAGGAGGGTTTCCTGACTCAGTATGTAGACAGGCCAACAATAGGCGAGGCCACATTGGATTTGGTATTGGATAATGAACTGGGCCAAGTGTTAGATTTGAAGGTAGGTGAGCACTTTGGTGATAGTCAAGATTAGAGTGGTGCTGGAAAAGCACAGCAGGTCAGGCAACATCGAAGGAGCAGGAAAATCGATGTTTCGGACAAAAGCCCTACATCAGCCTTTGCTCAGTTAGGGTGCTTGAGAGTTACAAGTTAGCCAGGGAGGACTTAAAGACAGAGCTAAGAAGAGCCAAGAGGGGACATGAGAAGTCTTTGGCAGGTAGGATCAAGGAAAACCCTAAAGCTTTCTATAGGTATATCAGGAATAAAAGAATGATGAGAGATGGATTAGGGCCTGTCAAGGACAGTAGTGAGATGTTCTCTGAAGAAATATGAGAGGTGTTAAATGAATATTTTTTGTCAGTATTCACACAGGAAAAAGACAATGTTGTCAAGGAGAGTACTGAGATACAGACTCTTAGACTAGAGGGGATTGAGGTTCACAAGGAGGAGGTGTTAGCAATTCTGGAAAGTCTGAAAATACATAAGTCCTTTGGGCTGGATGGGATTTATCCTAGGATTCTCTGGGAAGCCAGGGAGGAGATTGCCGAGCCTTTGGCTTTGATTTTTATGTTGTCATTGTTTACAGGAATAGTGCCAGAAGACTGGAGGATAGCAAATGTTGTTCCCTTGCTAAGAAGGGGAGTAGAGACAACCCTGGTAATTATAGACCAGTGAGTCTTACTTCGGTTGTGGGTAAAGTGTTGGAAAGAGATAGGATTTATAATCATCTGGAAAGGAATAAGTTGATTAGGGATAGTCAACACAGTTTTGTTAAGGGTAGGTCATGACTCACAAACCTTATTGAGTTCTTTGAGAAGGTGATCAAACAGGTGGATGAGGGTAAAGTGGTTGATGTGGTGTATATGGATTTCAGTAAAGTGTTTGATAGGGTTCCCCACAATAGGCTATTGCAGAAAATAAGGAGGCATGGGATTGAGGGGGATTTAGTGGTTTGGATCAGAAATTGGCTAGCTGAAAGAAGACAGAGGGTGGTGGTTGATGGGAAATGTTCATCCTGGAGTTCAGTTGCTAGTGGTGTACCGCAAGAATTTGTTTTGAGGCTACTGTTATTTGTCATTTTTATGAACGACCTGGATGAGGACGTAAAAGGATGGGTTAGTAAATTTGCGGCTGATACTAAAGTCATTGGAGTTGTGGATAGTGTGGAAGGATGTTGCAGGTTACAGAGGAACTTAGATAAGCTGCAGAGCTGGGCTGAGAGGTGGCAAATGGAGTTTAATGCAGAAAAGTGGAACGTGATTCACTTTGGAAGGTGGAGGAATGCAGAGTACTGGGCTAATCGTAAGATTCTTGGTAGTGTAGATGAGCAGGGAGATCTCAGTGTCCATGTGCATAGATCTCAGAAAGTTGCCACCCAGGTTGATAGGGTTGTTAAGAAAATGTACAGTGTGTTAGCTTTTATTGGTAGAGGGATTGAATTTCGGAGCCATGAGGTCATGTTGCAACTGTGCAAAACTCTTGGAGTACTGCATACAGATCTGATCACCGCATTATAAAAAGGACGTGGAAGCATTGGAAATGGTGCAGAGGACATTTACCAGGATGTTACCTGATATGGAGAGAAGGTCTTATGAGGAAAGGCTGAGAGACTTGAGGCTGTTTTCATTAGAGAAGAAGATTAAGAGGTGACTTAATAGAGACATACAAGATGATCAGAGGAATAGATAGGGTGGACAGTGAGAGCCTTTTTCCTCGGTTCGTGACGGCTAGCATGAGGGGGCATAACTTTAAATTGAGGGGTGTTAAATATAGGACAGATGTCAGGTAGGTTCTTTACTCCGAGAGTAGTAAGGGTGTGGAATGCCTTACCTGCAACTCTAGTAGACTCGCCAACTTTAAGGGCATTTAAATGGTCATTGGATAAATATAAGGATGATAATGGAATAGAGTAAATTAGATGGGTTTCATGTTGGTTTCACAGGTAGGCGCAACATCTAGGGCCGAAAAGCCTGCACTGCACTGTAGTGTTCTATGTTCTATGTTCTGTCACAAACAAACAGTAATCATAGTCACATATACTCATACAGAGACACACTCGTGTGCGCACACACAAACTTGCATGTACACACAAACACACACACACTCAGAATTTCACACAGTTTGACATGCACTCTAACACTCAAATTTACTTTTGCACCTATTGACTCTCACATACACTTTCACTTGGATGCATACATTCATTTACTCTAAGACATTTTAACACATTCACTCACTCTCATACTGACTCACACAGACTCTCACTAGTAAATACTCTCATTCATGTGCTTTCACACACACTATTTCTCACACACTTGCTTTCAATTGTGCACACACTCGCACAGTTTCACTTCAAATTTATTGTAATCTCCTGTCATGTTTGATGATGTACAGTGCTAGTATTAGTTGGGAAGTTCTCTCTGTTGTATTTTGTTATATTTTGTGATTTTTGTTTGACACAGAGAACTGCAAAGATGTCCACAAAGTTAACTACACTCAAGCAGAAGTAATCACCCTGTCTTAATGGTAAATAGTGGAGGTCGGAGAGCAAAGGGCGAACATCCTTGTTTTGTCCAAAGTGAAACAATGACAAGTTCCAGACCACAGCAATCTGGCTGCACCAATCGGGTTGAAGATCAGAAGCTAGGAACCATTGAATACTCATAACTATTAAATTGGCTGTAATATATATCTACATAATCCTGTAAAAGCATGACTGTACGGTGGTTCTGTAAAATATGTATTATGGAAAAAATTAAGTATATTTATTATATATATAAATAGGTTTCTAGATATGTACTATATACATTTGTTAACATGTAGATCATAATGTGCAAAGATCTCTGAAATTCCAGCAATAGATAAATGATCTTTATTTTATCATTACTTGTTGCACATTTTATATTTGTCTACTACTATCTAATATTGTATTCAAGGAAAGATGTATGAATTTTACCTCTGTGAGTAACTTATTATGTAGTCTGTTGTATTTTAGTTTTAGGTGTAACCAATCAACAGAATTAACATTTCGAAAGTTCTTGAAGTAAACAACATCTCGTGAGTTCCAAGTTTATTAGCAATGAACTAAGTCAAGCTCCCATTCACAGTAAAACTAAGATTCCAGTAAGAATGTGAAAAGTTGCCAATGGAATAAATCTGAGGTAAATGCAGAAAATGGTGGAGATAGTCAGTGTGTCAGAGCATACAGAATAACTAAAAACTACAACCCAAACATAAAACAATAACCTTTCTTTTGAAAGCTGATTAATCTACTGTGTATTTCTAGAGTGGTCTTAATGTTCTAATATTACATCAGGGGGATTGTGATGTTGGTAAGTTTGATAAGTCGCATTTCTGTGTCCTTTCTAATGTGCTGTAATGTCCTGTGTTCTGTGTCTCTGGCAATAATCAACAACATTGCACCTTAATGTCATGTTTATATGTTGTTGAGCATGAAGCTGTACCATTGTACTTGGATGGAAATAAAGAAATTATCCTTTTCCAGTTAACTTTAATGTTTCATGTTTTATGTCTCAAAATGGATCTTGTTTCAAGCATTCAGAATCAGAGAATGATGCAGTTCAGAAAGAGACCATTTGATCCATCATGTCTACACTTGGCTTGTGAAAACCTCTCTAATCAATCTGATTCTGCTTTTCACAGTTATGCAAAATCTTGCTTTTCAAATGTTTTGTCTAATTCCCCTTTGAAATTTGTAATTGAATCTGTTTCCACTGTCCTATCAGCCAGCATTCTCTTACTTGTCCTTCCTCCTTCAGAAATTTTGTATCGAGAGCCCAGGTCTTTTTGTTGCTGCACCCCTATAAAATTATATTTTTAGTTCAAGTCACTTTTCCTCATTTGTCCTCATAAAATGTGTCACTTCATATTTCTCTGAATAAGTTTCATCTGTCATAAGATTGCCCATTTCAGTGTATCCCCCTGAAATCTTATTGTTTGCGACATGTGCAAACTTTGAAATCAGGCCTGATGTCAAAGTCTAGATTATTAGTAGCCATTAAAAGTGAATGATCCAATTACTGGCTCCTAAGAAATCCAGCCTCTGCACCTCCCTCTAGTCTGAAAACACTATAATTTCTTTGTATCTGTTAACCACATTTGTACACAAACTGCCACTGTTCCTTTAATTACAAGGACTTCTCATTTGCTAAAAAACATCTCTGATATCACTTCTTGAAATTTCAAAAATGCTACCATCATCAACACTCTCTTTTACTTTATCAATAAATTTAATTACTTTAGACAAAGATGAATTGCCTTTAACTCTTTTACATGCAATGCAGTTCTGACATTCAAAAGCATAATGGCAAAATTTCTAGTGTCTGATTGACTTCACAGCCATTTAGTTTGTGGCAGATTAACCTTCATCTCATGCCTCCTGCCTTTCTCTGGTGCCTGGGTGCTACCAGAACAGATGCCTTTCCTTTTAGAATGGTAAACTTCCTCATCGCAAAGTCCTGCATGAATGTTAGATGATAAACATGAGGATCTGCCATGTTCATTGTTTAATAGCAATAGAAGCAGGAGTAGGCTATTGGGCCCATTGAGCCTACTCTACCATTCATTAAGATCATGGCTGATCTATCCATTGTCCAAGCTCCTCCTTCCTGTATTATCTTCATAACTGTTAATTCCCCTATCATGCAAAAATCCATCCAACTGTGTTTTGGGTATATTTCATGAAGCTACCTCTACTGTTTCCTTGGGCAGACAATTCCATAGGCAAAAGTGAGGACTGCAGATGCTGGAGATCAGAGTTGAGAGTGTGGTGCTGGAAAAGCAAAACAGGTCAGACAGCATCCAAGGAGCAGGAGAATTGACGTTTTGGGCAAAACCCCTTCATCAGGGATGAGGTTGGGAGGACTCGGGGGTGGAGAGATAAATGGGAGAGGGGTGGGGCTGGGGGTGAAGGTAGCTGAGAGTATAATAGGTGGGTGGAGATGGGGTATGATGGTGATAGGTTGGAGAGGACGGTGGAGCGGATAGGTGGGAAGGAAGATGAACAGGTGGAACAGATCATGAGGGCGGTGCCGAGCTGGAAGGTGAGGTGAGGGGAGGGGAAATGAGGAAAATAGTGAAATCCACATTGGTGCCCTGGGATTGGAGGGTCCTGAGACCGTAGATGAAGCATTCTTCCTTCAGGCGTCGAGTGGTAAGGGAGTGGCGATGGAGGAGCCACACGATCTGCATGCCTTCCGCAATTTCAACCACCTACAAATGGGCCCCACCACCAAAGATATATTTCCCTCCCCACATCTATCCGTTTTCCACAACCACCGCATCAGGTCCACACCTCCCAACAAACCACCCTCCCCTCCCGGCAAAACCTGCGCCCACACCTCCTCCCTCACTTCTATCTAAGGCCCTAAAGGAGCCTTCCACATCCATCAAAGTTTCACCTGTACTTCCTCACATGTCATTTGCTGTATCCGTTGCTCCTGATACAGTCTCCTCTACATTGGGGAGACAGGATGCCTACTCACAGATCGCTTCAGAGAACTTCTCCTGCATCAACTAACCCCACCGCCCTGTGGCTGAACACTTCAACTCCCCCATCCACGTCGCCGAGGACAGACAGGACAACATTGTACTCCATCTGCCAGACCCTTGCCCAGACTCTCCACTTCCTCTGCACAGTTTGCCTTTCTATTCAATTTTAGTGTCATCAGCAAACTTGGATACGTTACACTCGATCTCTTCCAAATCATTTATATATATCAGGAACAGTTGCGGGCCCAACACCGTCCCCATGGCATTCCACTCACCACCGATCTCCAACCAGAGAAACACCCATTTATTCCAACTCTGTTTTTTAGTGGTTAACCAGCCCTCTATCCATGCTAGTACACTTCCCACAACTCTGTGCATTCTTATCTTATGGATAAGTCTTTTATGCGGCCCCTTATCAAACACCTTCTGGATGTCCAAGTATACAACATTCACCTGTTCCCCTGCATCCACTGCACTTGTTACATCCTCAAAGAACTCCAGTAAGTTTGTCAAACACGACCTTCCCTTCCTGAATACTTGCTGCATCTGCTTAAAGGAACCCTTTCCATCCAGATATCGTATTATTTTTTCTTTAATTTTAGCCTCCAATATTTTCCTGACCACAGATATTAAGCTAACTGACCTATAGTTATCTGCCTTTTGCCAACACCTTTTTTTAAACAGTGGTGTGATACTTGCATGACACTGCCCGGAGTCTGGTGAATTTTGGTAAATTACCATTACCACATCTACTATAGCTTCTATCATTTCTATTAGCAACCTGGGATGCATTCCATCAGGACCAGGGAGCCCATCTCCCTTTAGACCCCCCGAGTTTGCTCAACATTTATTCCTTTAGCGATAACAATTGAATTGAGGTCTTCACCTCCCATTGTAACATCGTTCTTTGGCATGTTAGACACACTTTTCACTGTGAAGACTGACAGAAAGTAATTATTCAAGTCCTCGGCTGTTTCAGCATTACCCAATATTAATTCCCCTTTCTCATCCTGCAAGGGACCTACGTCCAATTCAGCCACCCTTTTCCGTTTTATATATTTATAAAACCTTCTCCTACCTGTTTTTATATTCTGTGCTAGTTTGCATTCATAATCTATCTTTCCTTTCTTTATTGCTTGATTTATGGTTCTTTGTTGCTTTTAAGGTTTTTACAATCTTCCTGTCTCCCAC
>NC_057737.1:50889455-50890956 GCF_004010195.1 Chiloscyllium plagiosum | reverse complement strand
AATTTCAAATTTTAAAGCTTTTACTGTACAAATAAACTAAAATCAATATAAATCAAGCATCAAGCACCAACTAATGCAACTCTGATCAAAAGTAAGTTATTTATATATATTATTTAAAAGTGTTTGAATTGCAAATTAACGGAATATGGGTTTTATTTGTGGAGGAGTTTAAAACCAGTATGTATCTGAGAGCATGTGACTGCAAGAATCCCAGAAGTGTCGATGGAAATTTGCTTATATTTTGGGTTTACAACAGGAGAGAGTAAACACTAAGGTATTAGCTTTAGCAAAGTCCATGATGGGCAAGATTTAAAATATTTAGTTCAAAAGCTTTTAGGTGCAATTTGAAGAATACCTGACATGGGTCAGACACATGTGTAGTCTGTCCTTGAAAAAAAGAGAGCAAAACCAAAGAACTATGGATGCTGGAAATCAGAAACAAAAATAAAACTTGCTGGAAATTTCATCAGGACTGGCAGCATTTTTGTGCAGACAAAACAAAGTTAATGCTTCAGATCCAGTGACCCTTCTTCAGAAATAATTGTAGCTAGGAAAAGGTTGGTATGTATGCTGAAGATGGGGAGGGGAGAGGAGTAAATAATAGGTGGAGGTGGAACCCAGAGAGAGAGAGAGCAAAAACAGCAACTAGGCAGATAAAAGGAATTGGTAAAGATCAACCTGGGAGAATCAGTAGCTGCTAGTTGGAACCATTCGTGGCTGACAATATGTTGTGGTGGTAGTCCATGTGATGAGAAGGCCTGGTATTTGGGGTTGGGCTATTGAAACAGAAGAAGGTGTTGGGGCCTTAAAGTTATTCAACTCAATATTGAGTCCTGAAGGCTGCAGGGTCCCCAAGCGGAAAATGAGGTGTTATTCTTCCAGCAAGCACTGAGTTCCACTGGAACACTGCAGTAAGCCTGAGACAGAGGTGGTGGCCAGGGAACAATGGGGTGTGTTGAAGTGACAGGCAACCAGAAGCTCAGGGTCATATTTTTCAAAGAACAAAGAACAAGGAGAATTACAGCACAGGAAAAGGCCCTTCGGCCCTCCAAGCCTATGCCGATTCAGATCCTCTGTCTAAACCTGTCACTTATTTCCCATGAATCTGTATTCCTCTGCTCCATACCCATTCATGTATCTGTCTAGATACATCTTAGATGACATTATCACACCCGCCTCTACTACCTCCGCCGGCAATATGTTCCAGGCCCCCACCACCCTCTGCGTAAAGATTCTATGGACTACCTAAAGTACACAAACCAGACATCCCACTCAGACCCATAGTATCACTACCAGGGACACCATCACACAGCTGACAAACCTGACTGCCCCGGACGACCCATCGTCTCAGCCTGCTCCTGCCCAACCGAACTCATCTCGGCATACCTCGACACGGTCCTGTCCCCATTAGTCCAAGAACTCCCCACCTACGTTCGTGACACCACCCACGCCCTCCACCTCCGCCAGGATTTCCGCTTCCCCGGTCCCCAACACCTCATCT
>NC_057737.1:50881931-50886396 GCF_004010195.1 Chiloscyllium plagiosum | reverse complement strand
CAACTAGCCACGAAACGACATGACCAGCTATCCCTAGTAGCCACACACGCAGACGACAAGCAACATGAATTTGACTGGGACAACACTACCATTATAGGGCAAGCGAAACAAAGAACAGCCAGGGAATTCCTAGATGCATGGCACTCATCCACAAACTCCATCAACAAACACATAGACCTGGGCCCAATATACCGGCCACTACAGCGGACAGCTGAAACTGACAATCAGAATGACAACTGGAAGCGGCAGGGACAGGCCACTATAAATGCCGGAGGAAACACCACAGAAGCGCTTCACAGGAGGCTCCCAAGCACTGAGGATGTCACCTAGACAGGGGACGAGACGTTTGCAACAAAAACTTCCAGCTCGGCGAATAGAACCACAGCAACGAGCACCCGAGCTACAAATCTTCTCACAAACTTTGAACTGTAACTTTACAAAGTTAAACAGCAAATCATTTAATTAAGTTAAATGATTTAAACCTAATCTTCATTGATCGTTACTACCACTCACATGCATAGACAGACAGATACAGTTCAGAGATACAGTAGAAGAAAATATGAAGGAGTGGATAATGTTCAAAATGTGGAATTGTGAGGTCAACAATTTTGGATCCAAGAATGACACATTGAAGTATTTACTTTATGGCCAGAGACCAGCTCATCTATACGTCACATAATTTAATAGTGGATCAGGCATGGGGGCTGAATGGCCTGCTTTTCCAGAGTTCTCTTGCCTGATTCTGCTCTAAGTTTAGCTTGTCAGAAATGCTGCCCCATCACTTAGGAAACCCCCACAATCAACAGAAGAGGTTGTCATAACCAAGAATTCAGTACACTTCTGGTTTCATTAAGTTGCTGGTTTAGCCTGGTCATTGATCTATAGTAAAAACCGAAATATTGCAGATACTGGATATCTGAAATAAAAAAACAATGCTGGAGAAACTCAACAGCACCTGTGATGAGAGAAACAGAGTTAATATTTCAAATGTATGACTCATCTTCTGAATTGCTTTGGTCCAACAGTACCTCTATTCCCTGACATGGACTGTAGACATACCAGAAGCTGACTGAAAATCTGAACAATTTCAGAACAATATCTCCTGGTTATTGTAACTGGAACCTGGAACTCAGTGTGACTCAGCAGAAAGAACAGAAAACTCTTTGGATCATCACTTGCTGCCTTCAGTGAGATATTTCTCAGACTGTTTCCTGAACAATTGATTAATGCTCAGCTTTTAGTTCAAGATTCTTAGCAGGAAGCAGGAAATGGATCAAGTTCCTTAAACTGATCATAAGACAATACACTAACAGGGGTACTTAACTAAATCATTAAAAAGCACTCAACATCAGGTTCAACAACAACAAAAACTATTTAGATTTATAAAGAGCCTTTGACATAAAATACCCAAGGCAGTTTACTGCAGCAATGTGGAACCAAATAAGAACATAAGAACTCGGAGCAGGAGTAGGCCATCCCACTGCCGTTCAATAAAATGATGGCTGATCTTTTCATGAACTCTGCTCACCATAACCCTTAATTCCTTTACTGTTCATAAATCTACGTATCTTTGCCTTAAAAACATTCAATGAGATAGTCTCAACTGCTCCACTGGGTAGGGAATTCCACAGATTCACAACCCTCTGGGTGAAGAAGTTCCTCCTCATCTCAGTCCGAAATCTACTCCCCCTTATTTTGAGGCTATGTCCCCTAGATCTAGTTTCACCTGCCAGTGGAAATGTCCTCTTTTACTTCTATCTTATCTATTCCCTTCATAATTTTATATGTTTCTATAAGATCCTTCCTGATTGTTCTAAATTCCAATGAGTATAGTCCCAGTCCACTCAATCACTCCTTTTCAGCTATCCCTCTCAACTCTGGAATCAACCTGGTGAACCTCTCCTGACCCAGTATACCCCTTCTCAACTAAAGAGACCAAAACTATACACAGAACGTCCTGTGTGGCCTTACCAGCATGTAATGCAGCAGCAGTAGCATAACCTCCCTGTTTTAAACTCCAGTCCTCCAGCAATGAAGTACAATATTCCATTTGCCTTCTTAATTACCTGCTGCACCTACAAACCAACTTTGTGATTCATGCACAAGGACACCCATGTCTGTTTGCACAGCAGCATGCTACAATTTCTCATCATTTAAATAATAGCCCATTTTTCTGTTATTCCGACCAAAATGGATGGCTGAGCATTTTCTAACATTGTATTCCATCTGTCAGATCCTTGCCCACTCACTTAACCTAACTACATCTCTCTGCACACTTTTAGTGTCATCTGCGAACTTTAATACATTACACTTGGTCCCCAATACTATATCATCTATGTAAATTGTAAACAATTGTGGTCCCAACACTGATCCCTGAGGCACACCATAAGCCACTGATCGCCAGCCAGAAAATCACCCATTTATGCCAACTCTTTGCCATCTGTTAGTTAATCAATCTTCTACCCGTGCAATTAAAATACCCGTAATGCTGGGCACCTTTATGTTATGCAGCAGCCTTTTGTGAGGCACTTTGTCAAATACCCTCCAGAAATCCAAATATACCACATCTGCCGGTTCCCTGTTGTTCTCTTTGCTCATAATGTCCTCAAAGAATTCCAGTAAATTGGTAAAACATGACCTCTTTCATGAACCCATGCTCCTGATGGGACCATTTCTATCCAGATGTCTCACTATTTATTTATTAATGTTAGATTCATGCATTTTCCCCACTACAGAGGTTATGCTAATTGACCTTTTGTCTCTCTCCTTTTTTAAACAGTGGCGTCACATTTGCTGTTTTCCAATCTGCCTGAACTACCCCAGAGTCCAGCGAGTAATGGTAAATTACCACAAGCGGATTTGCTATTTTCCCCTCCACCTCTTTTAGTATCCTGGGATGCATTCCATCAGGACCCAGTGACCTTATCTACCGTTAGCCCCATTAGCTTGCCTAACATTACCTCTTTAGTGATCATGTTAGTTTCTAAGTCCTCACCTACCATAGTCTCTTTGTCATCAATTATGGTCAGGTTATTTGTGTCTTCCACTGTGAAGACTGACACAAAATACCTGTTCAATGCCTCGGCCATTTCCTGCTTTCCCCTTATTAAATCCCCCTTCTCATCTTCTAAAGGACCAATGTTTATCTTAGCCATTCTTCTTCATTTTACATATTTGTTGAAACATTTCATACCCATTGTTATATTCTGAGTTAGTTTACTCTCATAATCCATTTTTTTTTACTTTATAGCTTTTTTCATGGCTTTCTGTTGACATTTAAAGATTTCCCAGTCCTCTAGCTTTCTACTAATCTTTGTATACATTAGCTTTCAATTTGATAGCCTCCTTCATTATTCCTTAGATTTCCCTTTTCCTATAGTCCTCCCTGGTATACGATTTTGCTGAATGCTGTGAAAAATCACTTTGAAAGTCTTCCACTGTTCCTCAACTGTCCCACCATATTGCCTTTGCTCCCAATCTACCTTAACCAACTCCTCTGTCTCCTATGTTTAAGCACAAGATACTGGTATTGGATTTCACCTTCTAACCCCCCATCTGTATTTCAAATTCGACCATGCTGTGATCGCTCCTTCGAAGAGGATCCCAGCTCTGAGATCACAAATTATTCCTGTCTCATTACACAGGACCAGATCAAGGATAGCTTGCTCCTGCATAGTTTCCATTACATAGGGTTCAAGAAAACTATTGCAGATACATTCTATGACTTCAAGGCTGCCTAAACTAACTTGGTTTGACCAATCAATATGGAGAAGAAAGTGAGGACTGCAGATGCTGGAGATCAGAGCTGAAAATGTGTTGCTGGAAAAGCGCAGCAGGTCAGGCAGCATCCAAGGAACAGGAGAATCGATGTTTCGGGCATAAGCCCTTCTTCAGGAATCTTCCTGAAGAAGGGCTCATGCCTGAAACGTCGATTCTCCTGCTCCTTAGATGCTGCCTGACCTGCTGCGCTTTTCCAGCAACACATTTTCAGCTTTGACCAATCAATATGTAGATTAAACTTCCCCATGATCCCCCATTGCCCACTGCACCATGATGTTATTATTTGGTGGTCTATGGACCACCCCCCACCCCCCACCTTTTCCTCCGCTACATCGATGACTGTATCGGCGCTGCCTCGTGCTCCCACGAGGAGGTTAAACAGTTCATCCACTTCACCAACACCTTCCACCCCGACCTCAAATTCACCTGGACAGTCCCAGATTCCTTCCTCCCCTTCCTCGACCTTTCTATTTCCATCTCAGGCGACCGAATCAACACGGACATCTACTACAAACCAACCGACTCCCACAGCTACCTGGACTACACCACCTCCCATCCTGCCCCCTGTAAAAACACCATCCCATTCTCCCAATTCCTTCGACTCCGCCCATCTGCTCCCAGGAGGACCAGTTCCAAAAACGCACAACACAGATGGCCTCCTTCTTCAAGGACCACAATTTCCCCC
>NC_057737.1:50835390-50881351 GCF_004010195.1 Chiloscyllium plagiosum | reverse complement strand
ACCTCTTTCTACCTATCACATTTCCGACGCCCCTCCCCCAAGTCCCTCCTCCCTACCTTTTATCTTAGCCTGCTGGACAAACTTTCCTCATTCCTGAAGAAGGGATTATGCCCGAAACGTCGATTCTCCTGTTCCCTGGATGCTGCCTGACCTGCTGCGCTTTTCCAGCAACACATTTTCAGGTCTATGGACTATACCAATCAGTGACTTTTACCTGTTACTTTTTCTAATTTTCACCCACATTGATTTAACCCTCTTCTCCATAGAATCTATATCATCTCTCACTATTGCCCTGATGTCATCCTTAAATATCGGCGCTATACCACTTCCTTTTCCTTCCTGTCTGTCCTTCTGAATAGTCTGATCCCTGCATATTTAACTCCCAGTCGTAACTATCCTGCAACCATGTCTCTGTAATGGCCATTCACAATGATTTGTGCCATCATTTAACTTGTTTCAAATGCAAACATTCAGGTAAAGTGCCCTTATGCTGAGGACACATGAGCCACCAAGCTCCTTAAAGAGGCATTAGGACAGTGAAATAACTCCATAGTCACTGTCACTCTTTATTTACAAGGGCATAGCACTTGACCTTGCAATGACCATGCCTCTTACCCGTGCAGGGCTGTTTCCATGGTTTCAACACCAAACTTCATCCCCTGAAGTAAACTGTCTCTCTTGCTTAATGGAATCTTGTGTCTGACATTGGTATTCTTGATGCCATTTCACCTTCCGCTCCCCGCCCCCCAGATCCAGGAAGAACGGGTTTAACCTGGTGTGGAGTGTTCTCCCCATTAGCAACTCTGCTGGAGCTATCCCTGTAGTTGCATGGGGGGTAATCTGATAATCAGACAGGAACTGAGACAGTTTGGTATCTAGTGAAGCTATAGGCTGTCTTTTTAAGCCTGCCTTCAAAGTTTGGATTACTCTTTTCGTCAGTCCACTGAGCAAAGGATGGTATGGAGCTGTCCTTATATGCCGAATGCCATTTGACTTTAGGAAATATTCAAATCCCCTGCTGGTAAATGATGGCCCATAGTCTGGGACCAACACTTCCGGGAATCTGTGTATTGCAAAAGATGTTCACAGTTTTTCTATTGGCCCTGTGTTTGATGAATGAACTCTATGCACATCCAATAACTTTGAGTGAGTGTCCACAATAACTAAGAACCTGGCCATTCCCACAAATGTAGGGGAGCAGCTGCTGGTGGTTTTTCTTGTCCTTGCTGGCATTCTGGGCACTGCCCCAGCAACATGGCTATGTCTGCATCCAACCCTGGCCACCAGATATATCTTGATTTTTCAAACCCCTGGATGACCCTGGTAGAGTTCAGCCAGCATCTGGTGGCAAACTTTACTCAGCACAATCACTCTGACCCCCCATTATAAAATGCCATCATCTACAGTCTCACCAGGTCCAGAAATGTTTCAAGCTTTGTCTCCCCCATCACCATCAGCTGTTTTAATTTTGCTGGGACTGGGATCTTTGTGCATCCACAGTCTGATATTGTCAGTGGTGACTAGAAGATGCCCAGAAAGTTTAAAACCAGAACAGACTTTTCAGGACAGGTGCCCCCAGTGGTGCCTTTGCCTGGGGAAGGCAGCTCAGGGTTTCCGCATTAGCTCCTTGGTCTCCCGAACAGTGTTCCAACTTGTAATTATACACATTTACATGACAGCCCTCTACTGAATTTGACCTGAAGCTATGAACAGCATGGCCTTGTCCTATTTGAATAGCATTATCAGGGATTTGTGGTCTGTTACTACCACAAATTTGTGTTTGTAAAGATATTAATGGAACCTTCTCACACCAATGATAACCTCCAAATTTTCCTTCTCTATCTGAGCGTATTTATGCTCTGCAATAGCCAAAGTCCAGGATGTAAAGGCTATTGGGTGTTTCTTTCCATTGGGCCATTTGCGAACTACCAGCCCGATGCCACACAGGGAGGTGTCACATGTCTGTACCAGGTCTCGCTTGGGATCACAGTGTGCCAATATCTTAGACGATCATAGTTGCTTCGTCACTTCTCTAAAGGCAACATCTTGGTTGCAAAACCAATTCCAAGGCTGACCTTTCTTCAATAGCAGATCTAAGGGTGTCAGGATGGAAACCAGGTTACATCTAAACTTTCCGTAAAAATTCACCAATCCAAGGAAGACCTAAGTTCCGGTACAGATGTGGGAGTCGGGGCACTTTTAATCTTTCCCACTTTATCATCCAACGGGTATAACCTGGTCTTGTCAACCCTGTAGCACAAGTAGTTCACTTAGGTTGCCTGGAACATATAGTTTTCCTTTCTCAGGTGTACACCCACCTGGGAGAAATGTGTAAAGACTATGTCCAAGTTCTCTAAGTGCTCTTTATTGGTCTTCCCCATTATTAGCACATCATCTAGATAAGTAGCAACCTGGGTAGACCTTGTAATATGTTTTCCATCATCCACTGAAAAATGGAACAGGCTGATAATACCCCAAAAAGCAGTCTCATACATTGGTACAAAACCTTATTGGTATTAGTTGTAACATACTTCTGGGAATCCTCATCTAACCGCAACTGTAAGTACGCATGGCTCATGTCCAGCTTCATGAAGGACAGCCTGGCTTTGTGAATAAATCTTCTATGTAAGAGATTGGGTATTTATCCAGCTGTAAAATGTGGTTTGCCATTTGTTTAAAATTCCCACAAAGGTGCACCGTCCCGCAGGGCTTCACAATTGGTATGACCGGTGCTGCCCATTCCTAAACTGGACTGGTTTGATGATTCCTTCACTTTCCAGCCTCCCTTCCACCTCTGCTTTTGCGGGTAAGGTAAATGGCACTGGGCAGGCCTTGCAGAATCATGCAATTGCCTCCTGGTCAACATGCAGGGTGGCCTAGACCTTCCTGAGAAACTACTAGGTATTTAAGTAGGGCTTCATTCAGGCAGCCATTTTCTAATTGCAAAATGTGAATCTTTTTCAATCAATTCTGACCCATCTGGCTTGGGCCTGAGCCTTTCACTATAGTCAGTGGGAACTGAATCAGCTGCTTCTCAGACAAGACCTGAACAGAGGTTGTACCCTTAATCTGTAAAGGTTCCCAGTATAGGTTCTCTGCCTAGCCAAGGTCTTATGCAAACTTAGGGTTGGAGTCCAGAGCGAAATCTGGTAAAGATAGATTCTGCAATCTGATACAGCTGCACCAGTGTCAACCTCCATCACAACCAGATGATCATTATCTGGATGTTTACTTTGATTGGAATTACTAGAAAAGCTCAGCAGGTCTGGCAGCATCTGTGGAGAAACATCAGAGTTAATGTTTCGGGTCTAGGGATGTCTCCCCAGATCAGGCAATTTAACTGTTCCAAGTCAGATGTAGATGGGTTTTCCAGGATGTGCACTCTCCTGTTTACTAGCCTATGAGTTCTCTCTCTAGTGGGACTCTTTTGCTGTCACAAGTCTACATACCAGCAGCAAATATAATGGCTTGCTGGCAGATTCTGAAGAAAAAATTAACCATTTTATTGAGACTTGACTTTGTTTTGGGATTTGCTGTGGGCTGACATAGAGTCCCTCTGTTCAGGTTATGTCCTGAGTGAGGCTCTGCAATTGCCTTCACTTAAATGATTTTCACTAAGCTCAGTCAGACCGGTGAGGGTATCCACTTCCGCTGGAATACCCTGTAACTCATATGCTATACTTGTCAGATTTTCTAATGACAAAGCCAGTAGTAGTGCCTGTTTTACTCCAGGGCTTCAGCTTGCAGGCACCTTTGCGCGTTTACATTGTTAATCCCACATACCAAACAGTCTCTCAGCATCTCAGTGAGAGTTAAACCAAAGTTACATACCTCTGTCAGTTGCCTTAACCTCATCAAAAATGCCTCAAACTGCCAAATAAAACCAACAGTGTCTCAGAACTGGAGGAGTCTTGGGGTCATAATATTCCTTAATCAAATCCATTAGCTCTTGAAAGGTTTTTGTATCTGGTGCCTCAGGGAAAGTTAGGCTTCTAACAACTGAAAAGGTTGCAGGTCCACAAGCTGTCAGCAGAATTCCTTGTTGCCTTTCATCTGCCCCAATATCATTTGCCTGGAAAAAGTGGTACATTCCTTCCACATACTTGGAGGAGAAAGTGAGGTCTGCAGATGCTGGAGATCAAAGTTGAAACTTTATTGCTGGAACAGCACAGCAGGTCAGGCAGCATCCAGGGAACAGGAGATTCGACGTGGGCCTGTGCCCGAAACGTCGAATCTCCTGTTCCCTGGATGCTGCCTGACCTGCTGTGCTGTTCCAGCAATAAAGTTTCAACTTCCTCATACTTGACCCAGTCTTCGATGGCTGGATTTAATGAGTCAAGCTTCCTAAATAATGGCATGATGCCAGAAATGCTTACCCCAACTCAAAGGTGACTGTTGCAAGCAAATTTCTTCAGAAGCATATTTTTTCCTCTCGTCGCTACTGAAATAGCTGCACGGAGGCCAGTATCCCATCACCAAGTCACCCTTTATTTACACGTGTGTAGTACTTGACACTGATCTGGCTTTCCTACAGCCAGCTCTCAGTGTGTCAGAATATCTGACACTCCTGTTTCTATCTGTCAGCCAGGCTCCATCATTGGATAAGGTTAACAGCCCCAATCAGGGAGCTCATATTCTGTGAGATTCAGCTGGCTGACCTCTTTACAATTACTACAGTTGGGAGACTAAAACTCTAATCAGAATTTTACAGAATGTCTTAAAGGAGGGATCTGAGCTAGAGAGACTCAGAAAGGGGATACCAGGGCTTAGGGCTTAGACAACTGAAGGCAAGACCGTGAGTGATGGAATGATTAAAATTGGCAATGGACAAGAGGTCAGATTGTGTTGTAGGACTGAAAGTGATTACAGAGCGAGGGAAGAGTGAGGCCATGGAGAAATTGTGTTGTCGGACTGAAAGTGATTACAGAGCGAGGGAGGAGTGAGGTCCTGGAGAGATTGTGTTGTCGGACTGAAAGTGATTACAGAGTGAGGGAGGAGTGAGGCCATGGAGAGATTTTAAAAACAAGGATGAGAACATTAAAATCAATATATTGCTGGACTAGGAGCAAAGTGTGCACAGGAACCCTGCAGAATCATCAATATAGCACACTCTAAGGGAGTTTCCTGGGATATTGAATCTCTGAACATTCTTCTATTCTTGGAATCCTTCCAAAGTCTCCATTTAAATCAGAGAATTAGTGAGCTACTCAGAAAGAGAGAGACAATTAAAAGCCATGTTGACCTGCCAGATAACTATTAAACTATCTCCAATTCACCATTCACTACCAACTAAATGTGAGCCAGTGAGGACGCAGTGATGGGGGAATGGGACTTGCTATGAGTTAAAACACAGACAGCAGAGATTTGGATGATTTCAATTTTGTGGAGGATGGAATGTGGGAGATCAACTGGGAATGCACTGAAATGGTTAAATCTAGAGGTCAAAGCAGAGATGAGTAGCAGATATGTTGAGTCAGAGATGAAGTTAGATTGGAGAAAGTGAGGACTGCAGATGCTGGAGATCAGAGTCGAGCATGTGGTGCTGGAAAAGCACAGCAGGTCAGGCAGCATCCGAGGAGCAGGAAAATCAATGTTTCAGCATAAGCTCTTCATCAGGAATGAAGTTATGTAGAGCTGGGTTCTCCAAAGAATGGCAATGGTAGTCAGAGTGGCAGAGTACTGCATGGAAAGAGCTCCATATTTCTGGCAGGAGATTCTGATCATGTATCCTGCAGAAATTTGGAGCATGATCTCAATGCAAATTTGCCCTCATAGTGCAGCCCAGTCTGGAGATAATTCCTATTCTCACAGCCATTATTCTCTGATTGAAATGTTCAGCAGCATGGGCAGCCACTTTGACAGCTCCTGTGAAGACTTTAGTGTGTAAGTTCAATATACAGAGGTAGAATTCCAGTTAGGAAGGGTGCAAGGTGAATACTGTGCCAGGTGCCAAGGTTGCCAGGATATCAGAGAAGTAAGGTCTCAGGGCAAAATATGGAGAGAGGCCCAGTGATTGAAAATTGAGGTTAAGTCAGAGAGGAAGTTGGGTATTGGGTCTGGCAGGGAGAAGTGGATGCCAGGACTAGGCTTTATTCCTGATGAAGGGCTTTTGCCCAAAATGTCGATTTTCCTGCTCCTCCGATGCTACCTGACCTGCTGTGCTTTTCTAGCACCACTCTAATCTAAACTGGGCCCTGGAGGGAAGAGCTTGTGTAGTGCCCTGGGGGTGGGAGAGGTATTAGGTCCTGGGGTGGCGTGGAGGCGATCAGGTCCAGAGGTAAGAGGGGTGTATCAGGATCAGGATTTGGGTTGGAAAGTTGTTTGCAGTTTGGGGTACATTTAGTGGGGGCAAATGATGAGTTGGAGTTAGTTAAATAGTAATCTGGCAGGTTGACTTGGCTTTTAATTATCTCAATTTTCCTGATTATTTAACTACAGCAGAAATCTCTAAATTCTCCAATTTATTGGAAACGTTTGGAAAGACAAGCGGAATTGTTCAGAGGAATCTTCAATATCCCAGGATATTTCCTCACAATCTCCTCCATTGACGATTCTGCAGGATCCTTACGCACAACTCCGATCTGCACTTCAGAAATGATTATCCGGCAATCAGAAAATCTGGGCTCACATTTGGGATGTGTGGATAGATCATGATATGGATTGGAAGTTGCCCAGGTGACACCAAGGTTCTGAACAGACTGGTTTACTTTCAGTCTGTGAGAGATGATATAAGGTCCTAGGGAATGGACTTTGCAACTGGGACTGAAAACAATAATTTCAGTCCCCTCAAAAGTTAATTGGGGGGTTGTAAATTTCAGTAAACGTTTGTTTATATTTTTGATTATGAACTAAAATGAGAAAATGACTGCTTTAAAAGACAAGGATTATTGAAGGAATTGCTTATGTTTGATAAAGGAGACTACTGGCCCGCACTCTAAGTGCTGTTTACACAACTGCTGGTTCAAGCAATGGGGAAAGCCCAGAATCATAGAGTCATACAGTGTGGAAACGGACCCTTAGGTCCAACTTGTCCCTACTGACCATATATCCTAATCTGACTACTCCCATTTGCCAGTATTTGGCCCATATTCCTCTAATATTCATATACCCATCCAGATGTCTTTTAAATGTTGTAATTGTACCAGCCTCCACCATTTCCTCTGGCAGCTCATTCCATGCACGCTCCATCCTCTGTATGAAAATGTTGCCCCTTTGGTCCTTTTTAAGTCTTTCTCCTGTCACCTTAAACCTATGCCCTCATGTTTTGGGCTCCCCTACATTGGGGGAAAGACCTTGCTATTCACCTTATCCATGTCCTTCATAATTTTATAAACTTCTTTAAGGTCACCCTTCAATCTAGCAATTGGAGCCAGGGTCTGGGTATGAATGGAGATTTGGCTAGCATCATGTAACTCATTTATCTCTCCACCCCTGAGGCTCCTTGCCTCTATTCCTGATGAAGGGCGTTTGCCTGAAACGTTGATTTTCCTGCTTCTCGGATGCTGCCTGACTTGCTGTGCTTTTCCAGCACCACTTTAATCTAGATTCTGATTTCCAGCATCTGCAGTCCTTGTTTTTACCACATAACTCATTGATCAATGGAAAGACCTCCTGCCTGCCAACAACTATATGATTGGCTCCCAGTTAGCTGAATGGCTTGGGGTGTGAATGTCCACTGACACTCTCATTCATTTGGCTGAACTGGTCCTCACCCTCAATAATTTCTCCTTTGAATCTTTCCACTTCCTCTAGATGAAAAGGGTAGCCACAGGCACCTGCATGGGCCCCAGTTATGCCTGTCTCTGTCAGTTACATGGAACAGTCCATCTTCTGCAGTTACACCGGCACCACTCCCCACCTTTTCCTCCGCTACATCGATGACTGTATCGGTGCCACTTCGTGCTCCCATGAGGAGGTTGAACAGTTCATCAACTTCACCAGTACATTCCAACACCACGTCATGGTCACCGGACACCTCAGACACCTCCCTCCCCTTCCTGGGCCTCTCCATCTCCATCAAGGATGACCAACTCAACACTGACATCTTCAACAAACCCACCAACTCCCACAGCTACCTTGACTACACCACCTTCCACCCTGCGTTCTAAAATAAACTATCCCTTATTCTCAATTTCTCCGCCTCTGTCACATCTGCTCCCAGGATGACCAATCCCACCACAGAACACACCAGATGGCCTCCTTCTTCATAGATTGCAATTTCTCCTCTCACATGGTCAATGATGCCCTCCAGTGTATCTCATCTGCTTCCCACATCTCTACCCTCGAGACCCACACCCCAACCACAATAAGGACAGAAGCCTCCCTCACCTTCCACCCCACCAACCTCCGTATACATCACATCATCCTCTGCCATTTCCGCCACCTACAAACGGACCTCTCCACCAGAGACATATTTCCCTCCCCACCCCTCTCCACTTTCCTTAAAGACCGTTCCCTCCGCGACTTGCTAGTCAGGTCCACGCCCCCCCGCCAACCAACCCTCCCTTCCTGGCACCTTCCTCTCCCACAGTTGGAATTGCAAAACCTATGCTCACACCACCCCACTTACCTTCGTCCAAGACCCCAAAGGAGCTTTCCACATCCATCAGAGTTTTACCTGCACTTCCACACGTCATCCACTGTGTCCGTTGCTCCCGATGTGGTCTCCTCTACATTGGGGAGACAGGATGCCTACTTGCAGAGCTCTTCAGAGAACATCTCCGGGACACTAACCCCACCACCCATGGCTGACATCTCAATTCCCTCTCCCACTCCATCAAGAACATGTAGGTCCTGGGCCTCCTCCATCACCACTCCCTAACCACCCGACGCCTGGAGCAAGAATACCTCATCTTCCACCTTGGGTCCCTCCAACCACAAGGCATCAATGTGGACTTCACCAGTTTCCTCATTTCCCCTCCCCCCACCTTATCCCAGTTCCAACCTTCCAACTCAGCACTGTCCTCATGACCTCTCCTACCTGTCCATTTTCCTTCCCACCTATCTGCTCCGCCTTGCTCTCCGACCGATCAGGAGAAAGTGAGGTCTGCAGATGCTGGAGATCAAAGTTGAAACTTTATTGCTGGAACAGCACAGCAGGTCAGGCAGCATCCAGGGAACAGGAGATTCGACGTTTCGGGCACAGGCCCTTCTTCAGGAATTCCTGAAGAAGGGCCTGTGCCCGAAACGTCGAATCTCCTGTTCCCTGGATGCTGCCTGACCTGCTGTGCTGTTCCAGCAATAAAGTTTCATCTCCGACCGATCACTATTACCCCCACCTCTATCCACCTATTGCATTCTCAGCTAGCTTCCCGCAAGTCCCACCCGCCTTCCTCCTCCCATTTATCCCTCCACGCCCTTGCTTCACAAGCCTCATTCCTGATGAAGGGCTCTGGCCCAAAATGTCAATTTGCCTGCTCCTGGGATGCTGCCTGACCTGCTGTGCTTTTCCAACAACACACTCTCGACCCTGGGGTGTGAATGTCCCAGGCAAAAACCATTGAACCTCTGGAGGAGAAGGAGCTGTTTGTCGGTCCACAGTAAAAAGCATTTCAAACCTGAAGAGAGCCAGTTTATTTTCTCTTTCCAATTGCTTTCGGCTGTGACTTTCAGTGAAGAAATCAGGGACCATTATAGGTGTGAGCCAGTCACCCTGTGCCTGCTGTAAACAAGTGAAAATACCTAGAGAAAGTAGGTAGAGAAGAAGCATCTGATCAGCAAAGTGGCCATCTCAGCAAACCCTGTGCACAGAGAGCACTGCTCTGCCTTCCCAGGCTTTCCCTCTGCCCATAACACCTTTTTTGTTGTTTCTGGCTATATCTATCTACATGTGAGTGTGTAGAAGGAGAGTTTTATAGGGGTTGGGGGTCAGAGTTTTAACTCATAGAGCTGTATGTCAAAGGTTCATAATTGTACATCTATAGTTGGATTCTATTTGTTTGTAATTAACCATAATTTTTATTAACTATAGAAACTTGCTCCTTGCTTTCTGTCAGCCTGGGTCTAAAAGTCAGGTTAATTGGGAATTTTGCATACAGATTTTTAAATCTTTAAATTTACTGATGATTCAGCATTAATGGGGCAGGATTTCCCGTGTGCTCCTCAGTGAGGGGTAACAGGACACCGCTATTCATCCAGCACTGGATGTCAGGGATTCAATGTGATAATTTAGCAACAATGAAGGATTTGCAATGGCTCCTGCTGAGGTAGAGATGGGTATTGTAGGTGGATAACTGAACATTAATATTGAGCTTTCAGATGATGTCGCTGAGGGAGACATGTGCTCATGACCTAAACGTTTTGAACTCAATATTGAGTCCTGAAGGCTATATGGTCTTCAAGTAGAAAATGAGGTGCTGTTCTTCCAGCTTGTGCCGAACGCCACTGGAGCACTATAGCAAACATGAGACAGAGATGTTAGCCAAGGAACAGGCTGGTGTATTGAAGTGGCAGGCAACTGGGAGCCCAGGGTTTTGTTTCACTGACAGAATATAGATATTCTGCAAGGTGGTAGTCCAATCTGCATTTCATCTCCCTCATGTAGAGGTCACCACATTGTGAGCAGCGAATACATTAGACTGGATTGAGTGAATTGCAGATAAATTGATGCTTCACCTGAAAGATATGTTTGAGGCCTTGAATAGTGAGTAGCGAGGAAGTAAACAGGCAGGACCCACACCTTCTGCGATTTGATAGGAAGGTGACATGGGAATGTGAGGAAGTGTAAGGAGTGGAGGAGGAGTGGACCAAGGAGGAAACATTCCCTGTGGTAGGCTGAAAGGGAGGGGACAGGAATATATGTCTGGAGGTGGTGGAAATGGCAGCTATTGATCTTCTGGATGTGGATGCTGGTGGGATGGGAAGTGAGAACCAGGAGAACACCATCACTGTTGTGAGAAAGAAGAAAAGGGTGAGAGCCAAAGTGTAGGAATTGGATAGGACATAGCTCAGGGCCCTGTTAACCATGGTAAGGGGATTCCTCGGTTGACAAAAAAGGTGGACATTTCTTAGCATTCTCTTCCCCTGCCGACCTCCATGCAGAATATGGCATCATCAGAACAGATGCAATGGAGACAGAGCAACTAGGAGACTGGAAAAGAGTCTTTACAGGAAGCAGGGTGTGAGGATGTATTGCCAAGATAACTGTGGGATTCAGTTGGTTTGTAGTGGATATTGATGGTCAGCCTGTCCGCCCGAACAGAGATGTTGAGGAAGGGAAAGGAAAAGTCAGATATAACCAGATGAAGGTGAGACTGAAAATTGAAAGAGGAATTGATAAATCTTTCCAATTTCTAAGAAGAGAGGGAAGCAGCGCTGGTAATGTAATCGATGCACCACGACAGGATTGTGGTTGGGCTCCAGAGTAGGACTCAAAAAAAGAAGGTTCCACATTCCCCACAAAGAGACAGGCATAACTGGGGCCCACAGCCACACCTTTGAAAATGGAAGGAGTTACAGGAGAAGTTGTTCAAAGTGAGAATGACTCAGCCAGATGGAGGAGGGGAACCGTATCAGTGTCTTCTCCAGAGTGGAGCCACACACTTTGTGAACCCATTCCTGAAGGGAAACAATTCTACATTAAGTGCTTCCTATCCACAAGCACTATGTCAGGGAGATTGTTTATGACAGAAGTGAATAAGTGAAGACTCAACAATGATTAGTGGTAGACAGAGAAGGCCACTTAGAGAGAATGGACAATTTAAATGAACAGTTAATCACTCAGGATGTCTTTGAAAGAAGAATATTTCTGTGCAGCCATTAGCTCCAACCAGGAAAGACGTAACTTGGGTGAACATTCACTGAGAGTTCAGCATTTACTGGATATTTCACGCTGTTGTACAGAGCTCCTCTCGAGAATGCAAACATCACCTTACCTTTTCTGAACAGTGTGAGGTTTTGTTTCTTTCATATCTGATTGACTCAATACTTTCTCTTGTTTTCTTTTTCTTTTATTTTTATCTATGCATTGGATCTGAGTGTCATTGGTTGGACCAACATGAACAGCCCATCCCTCTTTGCCCCTGAGATGGTGGTGGTGAGCTTTCTTTCAGAAAATTCTGAATTTCAATTAAACATAAAGTAGGGTTTTAGACTTTAGACTGACCAACAAAAATCAACAAAAGATGACCAAAAAATAATAGAGAGGGAAAAGATAAACTTTGAGGGTAAACTTGTAAGTTGTATCAAGGCAGACAGCAAGACCTCCTTTAAATGCAAAAGACAGAGGAGGCTAAAATGGATTAGAAAATGAGGCTGGGGAAATAAAAATACAGAAACAAGAAGGGACAGAGGATTAGTGAATACTTTGCATCAGTCTTCACAGTGGAAGATGCTAAGAGCATTTCAAAGTTACTAAATAACCAAGGTGCAAATGGAGAAGAGGAAATTAATGACATAGCTATCTCTGGAGAAGGGGAAGTGCTTGGAAAATGAATGGGGCTGAAGACCAATAAGTCTCCTGCACCTCAAGGATACATCCAAGAATATGAGAGGAAGTAATTGCAGAGGCAGTGGATGCAATTAGTCATAATTCTCTAGGAATCCTTAGACTTTGAAAAAGGCCCAGAGAATGGAAAAACTGCCAAAACAATATCATTAATTTTAAAAAGGAGTCAAAAAACAGGTAACTACAGGCAGTTAACTTAATATCAGTTATTGGGAAAACGTTTGAGCCTATTATAAAGGATGTAATAGCAGAACATATTGAAATGTATAATATGTTCAAGTAGAGTCAGCATGGCATCATGAAGGAGAAATCATGCCTGACAAATGTATTAGAATTGTTTGAGGAGATAACAAGCAGGAGAAATAAAGGGGAAGCAATGAATGTCATAGGTTTGGATTTTCAGATGGCATTTGTTAAGGTACCACACTTTAATGCTTAAAAAGGAGGGAGTTAGCATCGATGGAAGATTGGCTAACTGATAAAAGTCAGAGAGTGGGATAAGAGGGGCATTTTCAGGATGGCAATCTGCAGCTATTGGAGGGCCCCAGGGATCAGTGGTGGGGCCTCAATTATTTACAGCATATATTAATGAGTTTGGATGAGGAAAGTGAATGTACTACAGACAGGTTTGCAGATGATGCAAAAATCGGTGGCAAGGTAAGTGGTAAAGGTAACATAAAGCATCTTCAGTGGGATAGAGACAGGTTAAGTGAGTGGGAAAAAACTTGGCAGATGCAATACAATGTGGGGAAATGTGATGTTACGTACTTTGGCAGAAATAGAGGAATTCATATTATTTAATTGGAGAAAGACTGCACAAAGCTATAGAACAGAGGGATTGGGAGGTTCTTGTGCACAAAACAGTAAAAGTGAGTGTAGTGATTATAATGAGGTCAGCCAGGTGGACCTCAAAAAATAGGAGTTCTCTGACTGGGGCTGTTAACCTGGTCCAATCAGGGAGCCCTGGTCGACAGATGTAAACAGGAGTGTCAGAGATTCTGTTCACTGTGAGAACTGGCTCTGAGGGAGCTGGATTAGTGTCAACTACTATTCATGTATAGATAAAGGGTGACTTGGTAACTGGAAACCAGTCTCTGTGGAGTTATTTCAGCTAGCATCTAAATTCAGTGGGTGATAGGGAAGGCAAATTGACTGTTGGTCTTTACTTCAAAGGGAATGGAGAGAAGAAATAGGGAGGTTTTACTAAAATTAAACAATGCCCATGTCAGGCCACAACTGGAATACTGACAACAGTTCTTGGCTCCTTATTGACAGAAAGATATTTTGAGGCAGTCCAGCAAAGGTTCATTAGAGTGACCCCAGATGAAGATGGACTATCTTATGAAGAGAGGTTGAGTTGATTGTATCTGTTCTCATTGGAGTTCAGAAGAGTGAAACATGTAAGACCCGTAAGGAATATGACAGGTGTAGATGCAGAAATGTTTCACCTTGTGAGAGAGTCCAGTATCAAGGAGCATAATTTCAGATTAAGGGACCTCACATTCAAGACAAAGATTAGAAGGAAATTCCTCAGTCAGAAGGTAGTGAATCTGTGGAATTCTTTACTGCAGAGGTGTGTTGAGGTTGGGTATCTGTCGAGTTAGACAGATTTGTAATGAGTAAAGGAATAAAGGATTATGGGAAAAATGCAGTAAGTGGAATTGAAGATTATCAGATCAGCCATGATCTCATTGAATGGTGAATAATGAAGTACATTTGATGGGCTGAAGGGCCGCTTTTGCTCTTATAACTCATGGACCTTAGACTGAAGGACTGATGGAATGCCGCAATTGTTGGAGGGTCAGTACTGAGGGAGTGCTGCATTGTCAAAGGGTCAATACCGAGGGAGTGCTGCACTGGAGGGAGTGCTACACTGTCAGAGGGTCACGACAAAGGGAGCACCACACTGTCAGATGGTCATAGAACATAGAACATAGAACATAGAAAAATACAGCGCAGTACAGGCCCTTTGGCCCTCGATGTTGCGCCGATCCAAGCCCACCTAACCTACACTAGCCCACTATCCTCCATATGCTTATCCAATGCAGTACTGAGGGAGTGCAGCATTGTCAGAGAGTCAGTACTGACGAAGTGCTGCACTGTTGGAGGGTCAGTAATGAAGGAGTGCCGCACAGTCGGTAGTTCAGTACTGAGGGAGTGCCACAGTGTCAGAGGTTAAGTACTGAGGGAGTAGAGCACTGTCAGAGGGTCAGCACTGAGAAAGGGCCACACTGTCGGAGGGTCAGTATTGAGGAAGTGCCGCAATGTCAGAGGGTCAGTACTGAGGGAGCACTTCACTGTTGGTGGGTCAGCTTGAGGGGTAGTTGCACATTTGGAAGGTCAATATTGAAGAAGTGCTACACTGTCAAAGGGTCAGTACTGATGCAGTTCTACATTGTTAGAGGTGACATGTTGAGGAGGAGATGTTAAACTTAATCCAAAATTAATCATATCTTATAGATTTCACCACAATATTCTTTCCTCATACAACAGCAAAGGAGCAAACAAACAGATTTTTTTGTCTCATTAACTTTCCGTGCCGATTGCCAAAGTGACAGCAAGTCAAAGGTCACTGAAGTTCAACAAAATGAAATGTACTTTGCACTATTCCTTTACCATTCCTTCTTTATTTGTCCTGCGTCATAAAACTCTTCACTGTGCATTTGTGATTTGCATTTGTCAAATAAATTATTAACCGATACTTATTGCAATGGCATCATTTTTCTAATATTATAAACGTAATAAGTGTTTGCCAAGTTGATAAATTTGTTGAGTTGCATCAGTTAGGAAGGATAAAGCTTCAGATTAGAGCAGTCACAATGAACAAACACAAACGACAGTATGGTGTGTCTGCGTTTTGAGATTGTCACAGAGAATATTAAATCTATAAAAAGTGTATGGTAAAGCTGCATTGATCAATGCCAGGAGTGGAATTCTCAGGTCATGGATGGGAATGTGAAATACTGGTATAGAATAGAAAGTGAAAAGAGGAGATTTAAGAGAGGTACTTTGATCCGTTCTACTGTTTGTTACATCTTTGGCTAATAACTTTAAAAAATGATAAAATTCAGTGAACGCTTAAATCATAGAAGGAAGCCATTCCTCTCATCTTGTCTATGTTGGATCCTTCCAAAAGAAACTCACTGCACTCCCTGTCTTTCTCCTGTAGCCTTGCAAACGTTCCTCTTCAGAGAATTATCCAGTTCTTATCAAAAAACCAGTCAAACCTGCCAGCACCACATTCTCAGACAATGCATTCCAGACCCTTTGTACAAATGACCTTCCTCATGTTGCTGTTGAGCTCAGTAAACTCCTAATCCCTGAACCAACAAGATTTTACTTACATTCCACAACAGGAATAATAACAAATATTTAGGAGTGCATAATATACTCAAAAGTAATTGGGGATTTTTAAAAGGTTAAATATAGATTAACAGATTTCAGAAAGTATATTACATACTGGATTCCAATTGAGGAGTTAAAAGTGGTTATATATATACAGCAAGGGAAACCAGGAAGTGAGTTCCAGACTTAAATCTAATTGAACAGTTTGGTGTGGATTATATACAGAGTAACAAATATCCAGGAGTGAGTTATAGGTTAGAATCTATTCAAGGATTTCAGTGTGGATTACATACAGAATAACAGATGCCCAGGAATGAGTTACTGACTGGAATCTAATCAAGTGATTCACTGTGGATTATTTAAAGAATAACTGATACCCAGGAATGAGTTATAGACTGGAAACTAATTGAGGGATTTGGTGTGGTTTATCTACAGAATACCAGGTACCCAGACTGAGTTACAGACTGGAATCTATTCAAGTGGTTCAGTGTGATTTAAATACAGAATAATAGATACCCAGGAGTAAGTTACATACTATAATTTAATCAAGGCATTAGGTTTGGATTAGATATAGAATAAAAGATACCCAGGAATGAATTACAGATTGGAGGGTTTTGGGTGGTTTATATATGGAATAACACATACCCTGGAGTGAGTTACTGACTGGAATGTATTCAACTCACTCCAGGGTATGGTTTAGATGTAGCAAAATAGATGTCTGGGAGTGCACATTTATACTCTATACCCAACTGATGAAGGTAAACATGCCATATGCCTTCTTGACCACCTTATCCACCTTGTGTTGCCACTTCAAGAAACTTAGACTTGTATGCATGAATCCCCCTGTATATTAATGCTACTAAGGGTCCTGCCCTTTAATGTAAACTTCCCTCCTGCACTAAATCTCCCAACCTCATAAACTCACATTTGTCCAAATTAAATGCCATCTACCATTTCACTGAACTAGTCTTTAGCCGATGCATAAACTGTTGTATACTTTGGCAATCCTCTTCACTATCTGCAGCTCCCCCAATCTTTGTATAATCTGCACATTTACTAATCAGGCCACCTACATTCTAATCCAAATCATTTCTATATATTACAAACAACAGGGTCCAGCACAGATCCTTGTGGAACACCGCTGGTCTTAGATCTTCAGTCAGAAAATATCCTTCCACCACTACTCTCTGTCTTCTATGACTAAGCAAGTTCTGCATCCATCTTACCAGCTCACCAGTAATACCCTTGTGACTTCACCTTCCATCTCAGCCTGTCATGGGGGGATGTTGTCAAAGGCCTTGCTAACATCCATACAGACAACATCTACCACCCTGCCCTCGCCCTCATCAATCATCTTTGTCACTTGCTCAGAAAACTCAATCAAGTTTGTAAGACACGACCTTCCCCACACAAGGCCATGCTGCCTATCACTAACAAGTCCATATTTTTCCAAATAGGTGTAAATCCTATCCCTAAGAAACTTCTCCAATAATTTCCCTTCCACTGGTGTAAGGCCCACCGGCCTGTAACTTCTTGGATTATCCCTGTTGCTCTTCTTAACCAAAGGAACAATGTTGATTGTTCTCCAGTCCTCTGGCATCTCAGCTTTGACTGAAGAGGATACAGGAATTTTGTACAAGGTCCCAGCAATTTCCTCACCTGTGCATCCTCAGAATTCTGAGATCAATCCCATCAGGTGCTGAGGACTTGTCTTAATGCTTTTCAAAACACCAAAGGTCTCCTTTTTCTATATTGACATTTCCTACAATATCAACAGACCTCTCTTGAGATTCACCATGCACTATGTCCTTCTCCTTTCTGAATACTGTTGCAAAGTATTCGTTCAGGACATCACTCACTTCCTCTGGATTCAGGCATAATTTTCCGCCTTTGTTGTCGAGTTACCTACCCTCTCCCTAACTCCTGTTTATGTATAAAACACCTTGAGATTTTCCTCAATCCTGTTTGCCAAAGACATGCATGGCCCATTTTAGCCCTCCTAATTTCTTGTTTGAGTTCTTTCCTGCTAAAGCTTCCCTGTGCTGGAAGAAATCTAAAGGCTTCTCCTATCTTGTTCACAACCTCAAGCTGTTCAGCTTCTTCTGACATTGATATCTGGTCACTAGTTCAAAGATAAATATATCATTATATGCACACCCCAAAACTGTTGTGCCAATGCTGAGGTAAGCATTAAACAGGAAATTAGAGATGCAAGAAATAAAGATACAGATGTAACTGTGATTGACTTAATTCTGGATTAGTGGTGCTGGAAGAGCACAGCAGTTCAGGCAGCATTTCGCTGCTCCTTGGATGCTGCCTGAACTGCTGTGCTCTTCCAGCACCACTAACCCAGAATGTGAGTGACTTTAATCTGCATATAGATTAGGTGAATCAAATCAGTAACAAAATATGGGGAGGTAACGGCCTAGCAGCATTATTGCTGGACTGGTAACCCTGAGACTCAAGTAATATTCTGGAGACCCAGGTTTGAATTCATAGCAGATGGTGGAATTTAAATTAAAAAGAAATCTGGCATTCAGTGTCTAACGATGGCCGTTCGAAAAGTTCATCTGATTCAATAATGCCTTTAGAGAAGGAAGCTGCCATCCTTGCCTGGTCTGGTCTACATGTGACTCCAGACTCACAGTGATGTGGTTGACTCTTAACTGCCCTCTGATCAATTAGAAATGGACAATAAAACTGGCTTAACTAATAATGCCCTCATCTCATAAATGAGTTAAAAAAATTACAGATGGAATCTAACCAAGGATTTCAGTGTGGTTTATATATGGATTAACAGATAACTGAGACTGAGTTATAGATTGGAACATAATCATGGAGTTATGTGTGGTTTATATGTAGAATAACATAACCAGAGGTGAACTGCTGACTGGAATCTAATTGAGGGGTTCGGGGTGGTTTATATATAGAATAACAGATACCTGGGAGTGAGTTACAGACTGGGAAATAATCAAGAGATTTGTGGGGTGAGTGTTCAGAGTTATGCATAAAATTACAGTTACCCCGAACTAACAGACTAACATGAATAGTTAAAATTAAACGATCACTCATGGATGGAAACTGTGCACCAATAAAGAGATGTGGATACTTTGTGATGGAAAGGGAGAACAAGATGATTTTGAGGAAGCCAGGCTTCCTATTCTAGATTGTCAGTGACAGAAATGTGACCAGCACCATCCATGGTTTAATCAGAAAGGGAGAGTAGCTCTGCAGATTTCTTCCTGTGCAGAATGTGCAGTTGGAGCTTATTCTAATGCAGCTGGAGTTGCTCTTCTGTCAGTGTTTCAGCTTCACTGCTGCTGATTCTCTGCATCCCCATGGTGACCAGCTGTGGGCCTGAGTAACACAGTGTGAGACACTGCCAGACGGAAGCAAGAAGACTAATTGCACGAGGCATATGGGACAATCCAGACGCTCCAGGAATGGCAAGTCAAGCCATCTTCAAAAATAAAATCAGAGACTCTCACAACAATCAATGAGGCTATTCAATCCCTTGGGCCTGAACCTGCTCAATAAAAGAGCTTGTCCACCATGGCAGACATCTGCAAATATTTTCCCTTCAATTCTTCATTCATTTGACTTTTGGAAGTTAACATGGAATCTATTTTTCCCACCTTTCAGGCAGTGTTACACAACTTTTAACCTCCCTAATAACTCTCCATAATTTACTAATTAATTCTGTGAATGGCACTCAAAAGAACTGAGGGGAAAGAATGGAAGGAAAGGAAAAATAAAGTGTTTTAACATAATTCTTTTATCATGGCAAGTGGGTAAACAGGAGCAGGTGGAAATGTGTTGAATATTTTGCTATGTTTTGAGGTCTTGAACAAAATCATTTGTTAGGGTCAATGTTGCCCAAACAGTTTTCCAAATGACCCTCACTATAAACATAGAGAATTAACACAATGCCATCAAAACTAAACTAACAATAAAGCAGGATGGTAAACTTCAGCATTGAAGTAAAGCTTACACATTTTAGATCAATAGATATGGAAATCTGAGTTTTATAAGTACTTTGTAAAAATCTTTTTATTTTATGTTCCCATCAGCTCATTACTTCATCAGAGCTGCTGTAGTTCATGGCCCTTGGTCCAGAAGGTGCAGATACTATTAATGCTTCCATTTGCATTCAGCATTACTGATTAATTGGTTTAAAAGCCATCCTGATGTCATTGACTGTAATGTGCTGAGTCAAATAAACATTTAATTTTCTGTGGAGAATTTTACTCCCATAACCAGCTGCCTTCCCTTCAAGAGTCTGAATCAGTGACCTCCCTGTAACATGTTAAAATAATATTCAAGAAGTAAAACATTCCCAAGAGAAAAGGTGGAGTAAAATAGGCTCATCTAGGGCTTTCTTTTATTCATTCACAGGACGGAGGCATCACCGGCTAGACCAACATTTAATATCCTTCCCAAGTAAGAGTCAGTCACATTGCTGTACAACTGAAGTCACATGTAGGCCAGACCAGGTAAGGATGGCAGTTTCCTTCCCTAAAGGATATTAGTGAACCAGATGGGTTTTTCTGACAATCAACAATGGCTTCATGGTCACCATTAGATTCTGAATGCCAGATTTGAATTGAATTGAATTTCCATCATCTGCAAAGGTGGGAACTGAACCTTGGTCCTGAGAGCATTCGTCTGCTCTTCTGGATGAAAGGTCTAGCAATAATACCATGAGGTCATCACCTCCCCTGGTGCAAGGACAGTTTTAGAGGAGGGGAAGTGATCTCCAATTGTAATGTAGCGTTTGGGAACAGCTGGCATTCCCAAATGGTAATTAAATTGGGATACTGTCTCCCCTCTCAGGTGCACAATCCAACAGTACACTCTGTTGAATGGGTCACTCACAGATTTCAGGACAGAATTTAGTGAAATGAACAAGATAGCTCAAGGTTTTAATGAGGATAATCTAGTAAGGTGCTACATTCTACCCACTTTCATCACTGCTTTAGAAACCTGGACAATAATTCAAGATCAGTGTAAGAATAGAGAGGCCCTTGAAATGTAGCTGCTAAGGCAGTCGCTAACCATTCTGTTTACGGAGGATAGGACAATGAGGAGCAAAAATAACTGTAATAACAGTTAAAAACTAAGAAGATCTAGTAACGATCAGCATTTCAGTTATTTGTTTGACCTGAAAGGCTGCACTAATCTTTTCTAAAGGACAAAGAGGGAGACAGCAGTAAGAGGAATCAGTCTAGGTGGTAGTTTTTTATTAGATTCTGTACAGTGTGGAAACAGGCCCTTCAGCCCAACAAGTCTATACCAACCCGCTGAAGCGCAACCCACCCAGACCCATTCCCCGACCCCTAACACTACGGGCAATTTAGCATGACCAATTCACCTGACCTGCACATCTTTGGACTGTGGGAGGAAACCAGAGCACCCGGAGGAAACCCATGCAGACACGGGGAGAATGTGCAAACTCCACACAGTCAGTCGCCTGAGGCAGGAATTGAACCCAGGTCTCTGGCGCTGTGAGGCAGCAGTGCTAACCACTGTGCCACTGTGCCGCTCAGTTGAATGGTGGATGTCACAAAGCAAAAGCAGATGAACTATTTGAATATGGAGAATGATAAAAATTAGACAAGCATGGCAGCAAGAGATACAGGCAGCAGGAGTGACACGTAGCATGAGCTACAGGCAGCAGGAGCTACCGGCAGCAGGGCTACTGGCGGCAGGGCTACAGGCAGCAGGAACTACAAGCAGCAGGAGCTACAGGCCAGAGCTGCAGGCAGTGGGAGCTACAGGCAGCAGGGGTTACAGGCAGCAGGAACGACAGGCAACAGGAGCTACAGGCAGCTGGAGCTACATGCAGTGAGAATGACAGGCAGTGGGAGCAACAGTGAGCAGGAGCTACTGGCAGCAGGAGCTTCTGGCAGAAGGAGCTACAGGGAGCAGGAGCTAGAGGCAGTGGGAGCTACACGCAGTGTGAGCGACAGGCAGCAAGGCCAACAGGCAGTGGGAGATACAGGCAGCAGGAGATATATGCAGCTGGAGCTACAGGCAGCAGGAGCTACAAGCAGTAGGAGCTACAGGCAGCGAGGCCAACAGGCAGTGGAAGCTACACGCAGCAGGAGGGACATGCACCTGGAGCTACAGGCAGTGGGAACTACAGGCAGCAGAAGCTACAGGGAGAAGGTACTACAGGCAGTGGGAGTGACAGACAGTGGGAGCTCCACACAGCAGGAGCTAGAGGCAACGGGAGCTGCACACAGAAGAAGCTACAGGCAGCAGGAGCTACAGGCAGCAGGCACTACAGGCAGTAGGAGTGACAGGGAGCATGAGCTACAGGCAGCAGGTGTTATAGGCAGCAGGAGCTACAGACAGGGGGTGCTATAGGTAGCAGGAACTACAGACAGTGGGAGAGACAGGCAGCAGGAGCTACAGGCAATGGAAGCTACAGGTAGCAGGAGTGACAAAAAGCAGGAGCTACAGGCAGTGGGAGCTATAGGCAGCTGGAGCTACAGACAGGGAGAGCTACAGGCAACAAGAGTTACAGGCAGCTGGAGTTACCGTCAGCAGGAGCTACAGGCAGCAGGAGTGACAGTCAGCAACAGCTACAGGCAGCAGGGACTACAGACAACAGGAGCGACAGGTAGTAGGAGTGAAAAGCAGTGGGAGGGACAGGCAGTGTGAGCTACAGGCAGTGGGAGTTACAAGAAGCAGGAGCTACAGGCAGCAAGAGCTACAGGCAGCTGGAGCTACAGGCAGCGTGAGCTTCAGGTAGCAGGAGCTACAGGCATTGGGAGTTACAGGCAACAGGGCCCACTGACAGTGGGAGCGACATGGACCATGAGTGACAGGCAGCTGGAGCTACAGGCAGCATGAGCTTCATGTAGCAAGAGCTACAGGCAGTAGGAGCTACGGGCAGAGGGAGCAACTGGGAGCAGGAGCAATAGGCAGTGGGAGTGACAAGTAGTGGGAGCGACAGGCAGCAGTGGCAGCAGGCAGTGGGAGCCACAGGCAGCAGAAGCAACAGGCAGCATGTGTTACAGGAAGTGGGAGCTACGTGGAGTGGGAGTGACGGGCAGCAGGAGCTACAGGCAGAGGGAGCAACTGGGAGCAGGAGCAATATGTAGTGGGAGTGACTGGCAGTGGAGCTAGAGGTAGCAGGTGCTACAGACAGTGGGAGCTAGAGGCAGCAGGAGCTACAGGGCGCGGGAGCTACAGGCAGTGGGAGTGACAGGCAGTGGGAGATAAAGGCAGTAGGACCTACAGGCAGTGGGAGATACAGTCAGCAGGAGCTACAGGCAGTGGGAGCCATGGGCAGTGGGAGCTACAGGTAGCAGGAGCTTCAGACAGTGGGAGATAAAGGCAGCAGGAACTACAGGCAGTGTGAGCTACAGGGAGCAGGAGCTACAGGGTGTGGGAGCTACAGGCAGTGGGAGCAACAGGAAGAGGGAGCTTCAGGAAGTGGGTGCTACAGGCAGTGGAAACTACAGACAGCAGGAACTACAGGAACCAGCAATAGAAATGGGCAGATACATAGGTGATGCAGTTTAATGTGGATAATTGTGAAGTGATGGACTTTGGAAGAAATAACAGGAAGAGAAAGTTCCAATGTATGCACATTCACAAATGTTTGTGGATAACAGTGTAAGCTGATAAGATGGTATAGAGCTTACATTGCATTGCCACGGGGAACATTTGATACAAAAGACAAGGATTGATGAGTCCTTAGATGAAGGATTGTATCCAAATATGCATAGCCGCATTCAGGAAAACTGTGAATATTTTGGAAAGGTGGGAGAGGACATTTATAAGAATGCTAGAAGTAATGAGGACCTTTAGTCATATAGAGACACCGTTCTCCTTTAGGTACAGGAGGTTAAAAGGAGATTTAGTAGAGGTGGTCAAAATTATGTGCGGTTTCAATCAATCATGAATGGGGGGATTAGTCCTAATCCTGAACTCCCCTTCAAGTTTCCTCTTTTTTTGATTCCTTACAGTATGGAAACAGGACCTTCAGCCCAACATGTCCACACCAACGTTCCAAACAGTAACCCACACAGATCCATTCCCCTACCCTATATTTAGCCCTGACTAATCACCTAACACTATGGGCAATTTAGCATGACCAATTCACCTGACCTGCAAGATTTAGGATGCATAGGATGGGGAAGGAAACTGCAGGGGGATGGGCACAATTGAAATGTGGAGCTTATTCAACAAACAGCTACTGCAGGTCCTTGATAGGACCCACCAATCTTTAAATTGAGAGGTGATAGGTATAGGACAGATGTCAGAGGTAGTTTCTTTACTCAGAGAGTATTAGGGGAGTGGAATGCCTGTCTGCAAATGTAGTAGACTTGCCAATTTTAAGGGCATCTATATTCATCCATATGTTTATTGTATAAACATATGGACGAGAATGGAATAGATAGATAGGCTTCAGATTGGTTCCACAGGTTGGTGCAACATTGAGGGCCGAAGGGCCAGTACTGCACTGTTATGTTCCCATGTTCTATTAAGGTTGGACAGCACTATCAAAGAGCCATCATTGACACAAGAACCTGTTTGATTCAATGATGCAATGCCAGTTTCTTAACCTACAAAATACTGAAGTTAATTTGATCTTTATTCCAACCTTACATTTGTGATTTTCGAATTTAGGAGGAGATTAAGTTAATCTTATTTTGCCTGCAGAGAGTAAACCTGATTCTGACATCATTAAAGCTTCCACAGCCCTGAAGATAAACAAGTGAGAAACGAAATCAGCGTATATTGGATTATTTCAAATTGAAATGGAGTTGCTGTCTGAGCATGCGTAAAAATGATAGAATTATCTTGTCTGTTGTCAAGGAAACAAGTAGCATACGCAATACCATTTTGTCAGGCTATGGGACTTAGTGGAATGAATTGTTGGCTGCCAGACCAAGCTGTGGAAAAAATCTTCATTGTAACTCCTCCCTGGGCACTGTACGCCATCAGCAATCCTCAATGGGGAGATTATGATCAACTCATAATGTACACAGCACCTGTTCCCAGAGGGATCTCATTTACCACACACTCCAGATGCAGCACAGACAGCTGCAGCACCTCACTGAGCAAGGGCCATCATATTAACCCTCTCACTGCTGATTTTTATTCTGTTAGTCCCTGTCAGTGCTGCTTGTGTTGCTATATTAATTCTCTTAAAGTTAGTTGTTACTGTATCATGGTTCTCAACATTTGTTGTTGCCGTGTTAACAATTTCAGTCTGGTATTGCTATATTAACCTCTCAATGCTAATACGGAACTGTTGTTGAATTATAATAACAGTGAGTGCTGCAATAACATGGATAAACAAATGTTGCTGTTTTGATTTTGGACCCAATATCTGTTGCTAACTATGGGAGATGTAGGTTGGAAGAGAGCATAAATGACATGTCATGACATGCTGTGGAGCAGGTTGTAGAACAGTAAGTGTTCATCCAGACAGTGTAGAAAATGGCTATTCAACCAATCCAAGCTGTGCTGTCTATTTGTTTTAATGATCCAAAAATAATCCCATTGCCTCACTCTGTCTCCATGTCCCTGCTTCCATTTCACTTTCTTGTCATCAGTTGGCTATAAACATTTTAACTCCGAATATTGACTGATCCAACAGCCTGCTTTCTGAACCAAAGGTCATTTTAAGTCACATTGACACTTCATTCACTAACCTCCATTAACTCCCATTCTGGCAAAATCTCACCTTTTTTATTCATTCAAAGGATGTGGACTTCGCTGGCTGGGACAGTGTTCATTGCTTGCCCCTAATTCCCCTGAACAAGGTGGTGATGAGCTGCCTTTGTGAACCACTGCAGTCCATTTGACATAGGGCCACCCAAAATGCTTTTATACAGAGAGCCCCAGAATGCTGACTCAGTGACACTGAAGGAACAGCAAAGTATTTCCAAGTCAGGATGGGGAGTGGTTTAGAGGGAACTTGCAGGTGGTGGTGTTATCACAGAATGATATAGTACAGAAGAGGTCCTTCAGCTCACCGAGCCTGTACCATCAAATATATACCACTACCTATGCAATCCCATTTTCCAGCACGAACATTGAATGTTATGAAACTTCAAGTGCTCCCCCAAGGGATTTTCAAAGGCCATGAGGCTTCTCACCTCAACCACCCTCACAGGCAGCGTACCTGAGACCCCCACCAACCTTTCCCATCTACCTGCTGTCCTTGTTCTTTTACATATATTCATGGGCTTGGAAGGTGCTGTCTAAGGAGCCTTGGTGAATTTCTGCACCATTTTGTAGCTGGGACACACTGCTGCTACTGAGCAAATGTCGTGGAGGGAGTGGATGCTTGTGGATGCAATGTGAATAAGGTAGACTTCATTGCCCTGGATGAAGTAACCATTCTTGAGTGTTGCTGGAACTATAAGTGAGGAGTATTCCGTCACACTCCTGACTTGTGACTTGTAGGTGGTGGACCGAGGGAGTTAGGAGGTGAGTTGCTCACTGCCATGTTCCTAGCCTCTGACCTGCTCTTGCAAACACTGTATTTATATGGCAAGCCCAGTTTAGTTTCCTCCATGATGTTGATAGTGGGGGATTCAGTGACGGTATGAGTGCCAAGGAACATGGTTTGATTCTCTCTTGTTTGAGATTGTCTTTGTTTGGCATTTGTGTGGTGCTAATGTTACTTTATAATTATCAGTGAAAACTTGGATTTTGTCCAGTTCTTGGTGTATTTGAACATGGAGAAAGTGAGGACTGTAGATGCTGGAGATCAGAGCTGAAAATGTGTTGCTGGAAAAGCGCAGCAGGTCAGGCAGCATCCAAGGAACAGGAGAATCGACATTTCGGGCATAAGCCCTTCTTCAGGAATGAGGAAAGTGTGTCCAGCAGGCTAAGATAAAAGGTAGGGTGGAGGGACTTGGGGGAGGGGCGTTGGAAATGCGATAGGTGGAAGGAGGTCAAAGTGAGGGTGATAGGCCGGAGTGGGGTGGGGGCAGAGAGGTCAGGAAGAAGATGGGGCGTTAGGAAGGCGGTGCTGAGTTCGAGGGATTTGACTGAGACAAGGTGGGGGGAGGGGAAATGAGGAAACTGGAGAAATCTGAGTATTTGAACATGGCCAGCTTCAGTATCTGAGGAGTCACAAATGGTATTGAACATTGTGTAATCATCAGTGGATATCTCCACTTCTGACCTTACGATAGAGGGAAGGTCACTGATGAAGCAGCTGAAGAGGTTGGGCCTAGGACACTACCCTGTGGTATTCCTGCAGAGATGTCCTAGGGCTGAGATCATGGACTCTGCCGGTATTCCTGATGAAGGGCTTTTGCCTGAAACGTCGATTTTACTGCTCCTCGGATGCTGCCTGAACTGCTAAGCTTTTCCAGCACCACTAATCCAGAATCTGGTTTCCAGCAGCTGCAGTCATTGTTTTTACCTATCCACAACAGCTACAACCAATTTACTATGTTCCATAGTGTCATATAGATGTACAGCGTGGAAACAGACCCTTCAGTCCAATTCGTCCATGCCAACCTGATATCCTAACCCAATCTAGTCCCACTTGCCAGCACCCGGCCCATACCCTTCCTATTCATATACCCATCCAAGTCCCCTTTAAATGTTGCAAATGTGCTAGCCTCCACCATTTCTTCTGGAGCTCAATCTATACATACACCACCCTCTGCATGAAAACGCTACCCCTTAGGTCTCTTTCATATCTTTCCTTTCTCCAGGCAGAGGAGTGCTTCCACAACCCCATCGACCCCTCCAAACTGATACCCACTGATTCCGGTTTTGCTTGGGCTCCTTGATGCTATATTCAGTTGAATGCAGCCTTGATGTCAAGGGCTGTCACTCTCCCCTCCCCTCTGGAATCCAGCTCTTTTGTCCATGTTTGACCCAAGGCTATAATGAGGTCAGGAGCTGAGTGGCCCTGGGGGAACCCAAACTGGGCGTCACTGAGCAGGTTATTACTGAGCAGATGTTGCTTGATAGCCTTGTTACTGACCCCTTCCATCACTTTACTGATGACCAAGAGTAAACCGATGGGGCGGTAATTGGCCCAATTAGATTTGTCCTAATTTTTATGTGTATATCGAAATGTAGGAAATAGGAGCAGGAGTAGTCCTTTGAGCCTGAACCTTTGACATGATCATGGCCGGTCTTCTAACTCAGTACTCTGTTCCTGCTTTCTCCCAAACCCTTTGATCCCTTTAGCCATAAGAACTATATCTAACTCTTTCTTCAAAACATTCAATGTTGTCTCCTCATCCACAGGACATTTCTGGGCAATTTTCCACATTGTTGGGTAGGTGATAGAGTTGCTGAAAATGTGTTGCTGGAAAAGCGCAGCAGGTCAGGCAGCATCCAAGGAACAGGAGAATCGACGTTTCGGGCATGAGCCCTTCGTCAGGAGCCCTGAAGAAGGGCTCATGCCTGAAACGTCGATTCTCCTGCTCCTTGGATGCTACCTAACCTGCTGAGCTTTTCCAGCAACACATTTTTCAGCTCTGATCTCCAGCATCTGCAGCCCTCACTTTCTCCTCGAAGATGATAGAGTTGCACCTGTATTAGAACAGCTTGGCTAGGGCAGCAGCAAGTGTTGCTGAAATGTCAGAGTCCATTGCCTTGGCAGTATCCAGTGCCTTCAACCATTCCTTGATACCACGTGGAGTGAATCAAATTGGGTTGAAGACGGGTGTCTGTGATGCTGGGGAGCAACAGAGGATGGATCATCCACTTGGCATTCTTGCTGAAGATTGTTTTGAAGACCTGTGTGAAGATACTGCATGCTGTGTGATATCAGTAAATATTCTTGAGTGAAAGGATATTTCAGGTCAGTTTCAATGAGGTTGATGGTGTGGTCATGTGAAAGGTCAGGTCGATCTAAATTCTGAAGCTTTGGAATAAATTAAACTGACAACAGACTTTTGAATATTCATGTTGAAGTTATGGTAGGGGAATGGGTTTGGCAAGTAATTGAATCAAATGAGTTAGATAGATAGATATTTGAGAGAAAAGGGTTGCAGGGGAAATACAGGAAAGTGGAGCTGAGACCACAAACAATTCAGTCATGATCTTATTGAAGGCAGAGTCGATTAGAAATGGTGACTGGTTTCTTCCTGCTCCCGTACTCTGAGTGAGGAATCTGATTGGAAGCTGGAAGCAGAATGTTAAGTAAAAAATACAGAGTGAGTAAACTGGGCAGAACAGGACACAAAGTTAAACTGATTGGTGAAAGGAATTTCATACCTTGCAATGGAGTGACAGACTTTAACGGGGTGACAGAGTGGCCCCGTTAAATACATGGGTGTAATACATGGCTCTGAATATTTTATCATTCAACACCTGGAGGGCGCCTGATCTTCTCAGCATATAATTAGCGTTAAAATGAAAAACATGTTGAAATTGTAATGACTAGCTAATGACTAGCTAAGCTAAGGTCATTTTTATCAGCTCAAAAATGACCTTTAACGACTGCTTTCATCAATGAAACATGCACGCTACAGTTGTCACTATTCTGTTTACTGTTGGTACCACCTCATGGTGAATCTATAGGCAATTGAGTTCAGACTGTGCAAACTTATTGGACTACTGTAGACATCAAATGTAAGACAGGTGACCAAGTATCAGTTCAATTCATTCAGTTAGTCTTCCAACTGCTTAAGAAAGTTCAATGTCTGGCTCCAAGAGCTCAATACAAAGGCTGACAAGGACATTAGTGTATCACCAAGTGGCAGGAAAACTGGGGCAACTTCATGTGGATGGGAACTGTCCAAAGGACTAGATGCCGATAAGAAAGAAGTTTTACCATCATATATCTCTCAGCCACCACAAGAAATACGTTCACTTAAGGGGACAGCTGTGTCTTAAATGATCACCATATTTTCCTGCAAATCTTCAATATTTTGAACAGTCAGTGATTTGGGAAGTCACATGTTTCCCGTATTCAAGGTGTGATTACACATCAAATTTACTTCATTTGTTGCCAGGTTCTTTGGAACTGCTCAAAGCTATGAAAGCTATATAAGTGCAAAAATAAAACAAAGAATTGAGAATGCTGGAAATCTGAAACAAAAGAAAATGCTGAAGAAGGTCGGCAGGTCTCGCAGCATTTGTGGAGACAAACTATTGAGGGACAAAGACTTGAAAGGAATCTGGATTTTGCATTTTAATCAGTATTCGACCTCCAAACTGAGTAAAGGATTCAACAAGGGCAGCTAGTTTTAAAGTTGTTAACTTACTGCTTATAAATACTGTCTTATACCTCTCATATCATACCATGCCTGAGGAAAGAGTTGAGCTCTGATAGCTTGCAATCTCAAATAAACCTGTTGAACAATAACCTGATGCCATTTGATTTTTGACCTTGTCCACCCCAGTCCTATTCCAGCATCTCCAGATCATGTGAAGACAAAGCTAGTTCTGATGAAGGGTCAGCAGACTCAAACATTAACTCTGTTTCTTTCTCCACAGAAGCTGTCAAAGTTGTTGAGTTTCTCCAGCACTTTCTATTTTTGTTTTCTATAGATACAAGTTCTTTCCTCCTCTATTATAATTTTTAATATATTTTAGGGATGGTCCCCGCAGCCTGGGCAGGTTAGTATCGAAAAAGCCATGTTTACTCTAAACTCCCTGTCCAGGATATTCTGCAGTTTCCTGGGCAAGGGCACAGTTTATACTAAATGCAGCTGTCAGATTTGATTAGCATCACACCATTGCCAGTGTGTTTTGTCTTTTGTGTGGTTATTTATCATTCCCAGTGTTAGTTTTGTTCAGGATCACAAAGAAAACATTAATTGAGTGTGCTGTATAGTTGGTCTGCAATATAGAGAGATGCTAACAGCATGAACTCAGTTCCCACATCCACTGAGTTGACCATGAAAGATTCTTTCTCAATCTCTCCCTTGCCTGAAGTATGGTCCCTCAGATTAAAGCACCACCAGTTGTCTCTCTCTTTAATGTGAGTCCAGGCCTATGGAGTCTTTATAGTTCCAGTATCTATGTGTGAACACAGATTAGTGGCAACAGATTCTTTTCATGAATGTTTTTGGTTAATAATTGTACTCTTCTTAACTCTTCAGGTGAGTAGATGCAGAAATTAATATTAGCATAATGTTTCCAGAAACAGGTTAATAATCAAGATGTCAATCTAGCTGAGGAATTATAACCTGAATTGCAACATATTAGCTTTTAATTGTCTCATCATTCTCTGTTCTGCGTTATACTGAATGGATTAAGTTGCCAATCTTCTCTCATTGCCAAATGTTGACATTAGCGATTGAATTTCATCTCAGGCAAGCACACAGCCCCGAGACATGAAGAAATAACAAGTGAGTACAGGAGGTAAAGACCATTAGGCAGCTCATAATCTCCCTGTAGCCAGCGGGTTTAGCTATAGAGAGCTTTGCTTTAACTGTGCTCAAGTTCAGCATGATGAAGGCCTGGGGTCAGGCTGATAGGAATTTCAGGTCAGGATTTATCCATTCATGATAAACAGCCCATTAAACAAATTTCAATTCCAGTCTGTGTTTTACACATGCAAGAAAATCTAAGGGAAATTGAAAAAGAAGTTACAGAAGAGATAAAGCAACAGATACAATTGACACAAATTTTTTGAGGAGAGATTAGTTTGGGTCTAGTTTCAGGCACAGACCGAGCATGGAGCTTTGAAATGCCCTAAACTGGGCTTCATTTTAATGAACCAGGGAGCGTTACAGCTTTGGAGATGGAATCCCGACTGTGAGAGGGAAGGAGGAGGGATGAAAACTGGTTAGCTCAGTTAGCTGTACAGCTGGTTTGCAAAGGAGGGTGATGCCAACAATATTGTTCCTATTCCTGCACTGGTTGAGGTTAGCATAAAGGACCTTCCTTCTCAATCTTTCTCCTCAGCTGAACTGTGGCGACCCTTAGTTTAAATCACCTGCAAAAAAACACAAAAACTGCAGATGCTGAAAATCAGAAACAAAAACAGAAATTACGAGAGAAACACTTTAGGTTTGGTAGCACCTGTGGAGGGAAAGCAGAGTTAACATTTCAGTCCAGTGACCCTTCTTTGGAACTAATTGTGGCTAGGAAAAAGTTGGTATTTATTGAAATAACTGCACAGAGGTTGGTATCCAAGTTACCAAGTCACCTTTTATTAACACATGAACAGCCTTTGAGTTTAGTACTGCCTCACTCAGAGTCATAGAGTCATAGAGATGTACAGCACAGAAACAGACCCTTCAGATCAACTCGTCCACGCTGACAAGACATCCTAACCTAATCCAGTTCCATTTACATGCATTTTGCCCATATATCTCTAAACCCTTCCTATTCATGTACTCATCCAGATGCCTTTTAAATGCTGTTATTGTACCAGCCTCCACCACTTCCTCTGGCAGCTCATTCCATACATGCACCATGTCAAGTTCCTGAATGTCAGTATCTCTGCCCTTCCACTTTTTATCTGTCAGTCAGGGCTCCTTGATTGGACCAGGTTAATGTTAAATTCAGGGAACACATATTCTATGTGGTCCACTTGGCTGGCCTCATTACAATCACTATATATAACCTCAATTATCCAAATAAGGGAGTATTTTGTTTGGATAAATGACATTCAGATAACTGAGATTGATCTATATATATGCTGAAGGTGTGGGGGGTTTGGGGGGGTATGCGGGGGGAGTAAATAGTGCATGGAAACGGAGCCCAGAGAGAAAGAGAACAGCAATTGGGCTAACAAAGGAATAAACAAAGGTCATCTTGGGAGAATCAATAGCAGTTAATGGGGACCATGAGTAGCTGACAACAGGCTGGATGTGGTAGCAGCTCATTGTTGACACAACCTGCTTTTTGGGGTTGGTTTAAGAACATGGGGGAAGGTGCTCAGGCCCTAACATTATTGAACTCGATTTTGAATCTTGAAGGTTGCGGCAGCCCCAAGCGAAAAATGAGGTGCTGTTCTTGCAGTTTGTGCTGAGCTTCACTGGAGCACTGCAGTAAGCCTGAGCCAGGGAACAGGGTGGTGTGTTGATGTGGCAGGCAACTAGGTGCTCAAGGTCAATTTTGCAGAATGCAGGTTAGAGTTAGGGTTAGGTTCTGCAAAGTGGTCACCTAGTCCATGCTTGGAGAAGTAACTACATTGTGAGCAGTGAATGCAGTAGACTAGATTGAGTCAAGTGCAGCTACAGCGCTGCTTCACCTAGAAAGTATGTTTTAGGCCTTGGAAACTGAGAAGGGAGGAAGTAAATGGGCAGATGTTACACCTTCTGTGATGGCAGGGGAAGGAGCTTTGGCATGTGGGGAGGCATTCGATGTGGACCAAGATGTCTCGGAGGCAATGGTCCCTATGGAAGGCTAAAAGAGAGGGGAGTGGAATATGTGCCTGGTGGTGACATTCCACGAGAGGCGGTGGAAACGGCGGCTAATGATCCTTTAGATGGGAATGCTGATTGCGTGGGAAGTGAAGACCAGGGGACACTGTCACTGTTGTGGGAGGGAAGAGAAGGAGTGAGGACCAAAGTACGAGGGATAGATCAGAATTAGTTGAAAATCCTGTCAACCATGGTGGTGGGGAATCCTTGGATGAGGAAGAAGGTAGACATTTCAGAGACACCTCCAAAGAAGCTAGCATTATCAGAACAGATACAATGGAGATAGAGAAACTCGTAGAATGGAATAGAGTCTTTACAGGAAGCAGGGTGTGAGAATATGTAATCCAGGTATGGTCCAGTCCTTTTTCTATCTACAATCAGTTCTGAGGATAGGTCATTAGACTGAAATGTTAACTGTTTCCTCTCCACAGATGCTGCCAGACCTGCTGAGCTTTCCCAGTAATTTCTGTTTTTGTTACAACATCATTGATCATCTCTCTTTAATGACAGCAGCCTGATGGAGCTGGTAAGGCTACCTTTTGGATCCTACTATTTTGTTCCTCATGCTGGCAATACCTGAGAAAGAGGTGACCCAATGTGATACTGGAACTAAATCAGACACATTTTGGGAACAGAAGCAGTACAGAATTGATGGGTGCAAGGGCCTTTTCTGTACTGTCTGATTCTAAGCAGTTGGAAAACTGCTCATGAATCTCTTGGCATAGGGGGAGAACTAGCCATTTGGATACAGAACTGGCTCAAAGGTAGAAGACAGAGGGTGGTGGTCGAGGGTTGTTTTTCAATTGGTGGCCTGTGACCACTGGAAGTGCCACAAGGATTGGTGCTGGGTCCACTACTTTTCCTCATTTGGATGTGAGCATAAGAGGTACAGTTAGTAAGTTTGCAGATGACATCAAAATTGGAGGTGCAGTGGATAGCGAAGAAGGTTATCTCAGATTACGACAGGATCTGGACCAGATGGGCCAATGGGCTGAGAAATGGCAGATGGAGTTAATTCAGATAAATGTGAGTGCTGCATTTTGGGAAAGCAAATCTTAGCAGGACTTATACACTTAATGGTAAGGTCTGAGGGAGAGTTGCTGAACAAAGAGACCTTGGAGTGCAGGTTCATAGCTCCTTGAAAGTGGAGTCACAAGTAGATAGGATAGTGAAGAAGGCGTTTGGTATGCTTTCATTTATTGGTCAGAGTATTGAGTACAGGAGTTGGGAAGTCATGTTGCGGCTGTACAGAACATTGGTTAGGCCACTGTTGGAATATTGCCTGCAATTCTGGTGAGCTGCCAGAGGAAGTGGTGGAGGCTGGTACAATTGCAACATTTAAAGGGTATCTGGATGGGTATATGAATAGGAAGGGTTTGGAGGGATATGGGCTGGATGCTGGTAGGTGGGACTAGATTGGGTTTGGATATCTCGTCGGCATGGATGGATTGGACCGAAGGGTCTGTTTCCGTGCTGTACGTCTTTATGACTCTATGACTAAAACAGTGAGAATCTGTGGAAAGAATGGCAGTTAATATGAAAGAAAATCCAAAAAACTGTAAATGAAACAAGGGCAGGAATAAGTGGAGTAGGTTTCTTTATAAACAAAGATCAAGATAAATACTTAAGGGAATGGGGTAACTTGTGAACATATTCTGAGTACATGGTACATGGTAAAGAAAAGGATACTGACAAAATAAGAAGAAGCCCATCTAGACTGGACAATAGCTGGAGTGAAAATTAATCATGAGATTGGAGTAGAAAGGCTGGTTTTAGCTGGAATGGACATCCCCTGGTCATTGCGTCTCATATTTCTAAAGGAAGTTGGGGTGAAGACCATAAAAGGTGCAAATGTGACACCTTGATTTAAACAGGCTGTAAGGACATTCCCTGAAAGAAAAATCAGACAGTTTGTGGTCAAAATCATAATCTGAGAGAAAAAAATACCAGCATTTAGAGTGTAGAGTTAATTAAGGAGAGTCAGTGCTGATTTATAAAAAGCAAATCATGCTTGAATAATCTAACTGAGTAACTGAGATTTTGGTGAAACGGAGAAGATGATGAATGTTACAAGCTGTGGAACTACCACCTAAAAGGCTGGTTCATAAAGCTAAGGCTTGTTGAACTAAGGGCAAAGAGGTAAAAACAAAGACTGCAGATGCTGGAAACCAGATTCTGGATTAGTGGTGCTGGAAGAGCACAGCAGTTCAGCCAGCATCCAAGGAGCAGCGAAATCGATGTTTCAGGCAAAAGCCCTTCATCAGGAATAAAGGCAGTGAGCCTGGAGTGTGGAGAGATAAGCTAGAGGGGGGTGGGGGTGGGGAGAAAGTAGCATAGAGTATAATAGATGAGTGGGGGAGGGGATGAAGGTGATAGGTCAGGGAGGAGAGGGTGGAGTGGATAGGTGGAAAAGGAGATAGGCAGGTAGGACAAGTCAGGACAAGTCATGGGGACAGTGCTGAGCTGGAAGTTTAGAACTAGGGTGAGATGGGGGAAGGGGAAATGAGGAAACTGTTGAAGTCCACATCGATGCCGTGGGGTTGAAGTATTCCGAAGTGGAAGATGAGGCATTCTTCCTCCAGGCATCTGGTGGTGAGGGAGCAGTGGTGAAGGAGGCCCAGGACCTCCATGTCCTCGGCAGAGTGGGAGGTGGAGTTGAAATGTTGGGCCACGGGGTGGTGTGGTTGATTGGTGCGGGTGTCCCGGAGATGTTGTTGACTGGAAAAGGAAAATTGGCTTCAGCTTAGAAAGCAGCAAGTCATGGATTGATTATCGGACTGGGGAGTGTTAGACACTGATATTCCCCAAATATTTGCATTGGACCCAATAAGTTTTCATAAAAATAAATGACTTGGATATTTGAATATAAATGCAAATTTCAAATATGTCAATGATTTCAAACATTAAGATTAGACAAAGATTCAGAATGATATGCAACAGAATAGATGAGAAGATTGGGCAGACAAATGGCAGATAGAATTTAATACAGGGAAATAAGAGATAATTCATTTGTCAGAAAGGATAGGGAGAGACAATTAAACTTAATAGAACATAGATCATAGAAAGTACAGCACATAACAGGCCCTTTGGCCCACAGTGTTGTGCCAAGGGTTAATCCTAAATAACTTAACCTACGTACCCCTCAACTCACTGCTATCCAGGTGCTTGTCCAGCAGTCACTTTAATGTCCCAATGACTCTGCTTCCACCACCACAGCTGGCAATGTATTCCATGCATTCACAACTCTCTGCATAAAGAACCTTCCGCTGACATCTCCTCTATACCTTTCTCCTGATATCATAAAACTATGACTCCTCGTGTCAGTCAATCCTGCCCTGGGGAAAAGGCTCTGGCTATTGACTCTATCTATGCCTCTCATTATCTTGTATACCTCGATCAGGTCTCCTCTCTTCCTCCTTCTCTCCAGAAAGAAAAGTCCGAACTTATTCAACCTTTCTTCATACGGCAAGCCCTCCAGTCCAGGCAGCATCCTGGTAAACCTTCTTTCCACCCTCTCCAAAGCCTCTGTATCTTTCTTATAATAGGGCGACCAGAACTGGACACAATATTCCAAGTATGGTCTCACCAGGGACTTGTAGAGCTGCAGCAAAACCTCGCAGCTCTTAAACTCGATCCCCCTTTTAATGAAAGCCAAAACACCATATGCTTTCTTAACAACCCTATCCATTTGGGTGGCAATTTTGAGGGATCTATGTACTTGCACACCCAGATCCCTCTGTTCCTCCACACTGCCAAGAATCCTGTCTTTAATCCTATATTCAGCATTCAAGTTCGACCTTCTAAAATGCATCACTTTGCATTTATCCAGGTTAAACTCCATCTGTCATTTCTCAGGCTAGCTGTGCATCCTGTCTATGACACGCTGCAGCCTGCAATAGCCCTCGATACTATCGACGGCAACTCCAACCTTTGTGTCATCTGCAAATTTACTAACCCACCCCTCAACCTCCTCATCCAAGTCATTTATAGAAACTACAAAGAGCAGAGGCCAAGAACACACCCCTGCGGAACCCCACTCAACACTCACCTCCAGGCAGAATACTTTCCATCTGTAACCAGTCTCTGCCTTCTATCGGCCAACCAATTCTGAATCCAGATAGCCAAATCTCCCTGTATCCCATACTTCCTAACTTTATGGATGAGCCTACCATGGGGAACCCTATCAAATGCCTTGCTGAAGTCCATATACACCACATCCACTGCTCGACCTTCGTTGACCTGTCTCGTCACCTCCTCAAAGAACTCAATAAGATTTGTGAGGCATGACCTGCCCCTCACAAAGCCATGCTGACTGCCTTTAATCACACTATGCTTTTCCAAATAGTCATAAATCCTATCCCTCGGAATTCTTTCCAAACCTTTGCTGACCACAGACGTAAGACTGACTGGTCTGTAATTGCCAGGGATTTCCCTGTTACGCTTCATGAAAAGAGGAACAACATTCGCCTCCTTCCAATCCTCCGGTACAACTCCTGTGGAGAGTGAGGAGGCAAAGATCCTCGCCAGCGGCTTCGCAACCTCCTTTCTCACTTCCTGGAGCAGCCGAGGATAAATCTGGTCTGGCCCTGGGGACTTATCAATCTTAATGCTTTCCAAAATCTCCAGCACATCAACTTCATCAATCTTGATCTGGTCAAGACTGTGTCCCAGCTCCTCAAAGTTCTCATTCACAACAAGGTCCCCTTCCTTTGTGAAACATGGTACATTTTTTTAAAAATGGTCTGGTCAAACATGGAAGGACTTGAAGGTTTGTGTGCATGAATCTTTGAAGGTGGCAGAATGTATTGAGAGAATGATGTGCAAAACCCACAGGATGCCTGCCTATATAAAAAGAAGGATCGGACCATAACATCAGAGAAGGGATGCTGAACCATTCAAAAGCTCTGGTTTGGTCTTAACTAAAGAATCGTATCCAATTCTGGTCCCCTGACTCAAGGAAGGATGCAAGAGATCTTGCGGGGATGCAGAGAAGATTTACCAGAATGGTTTTGGGATTGGAGGAATGAAGTTACAAGGTTAGAGCGTCGAAGCCAAGGATTGTTTTCCTTGGAACAAAGCAAATTGAAAAGAGATTTGATGGCAGTGAATAAGATTATGACAGGTTTAGATAAGGTGAAAAAAGAAAACCTATTCCCATTAGCAGGAGCCGGGGACATGGATTTAAAGCTTAAGGATGGAGATGTGGAGCTGCAGATATGAGGAAGATCTATTTTACACAGAGAAGGGTAATGAAATGTAACTCCCTACCAATGAGAGTGGAGGAAGTGGACAGAACCAATAATTTCAAAAGGAACTGAGATGAGTATGTGACATTAATTAACTGATTGGGCTACAGAAAGACAGGATGGACTTTGGGACTTTCTAGATTGCTCTGCAGAAATCTGGCATGGATTCAATGGGAAGAATTGTCTCTTTTTGTGTCATAAATGACTATTACTGCATCGACTCTAAGTGACAGACCACACATAGTCTATTAATGTCTTCTTAGTGATCCTGAATGGAACTAACATTGGCAAAGACAAATAACCACGCAAAAGACAAAACACACTGACAATGGTGTGATGCTAATCAAATCTGACAGCTGAATTTAGTAACAAACTGTGTCTTTTCCTGTTTCTCTGCTTATAACCAATAAACTGCCTGTATGAATAAACGGCAGCACGGTGGCTCAGTGGTTATAGGCAAGTGCGGAAACCAAAAAACTACGAATAATTAAAATTAGAAACCAAAACAGAAATTGCTGGAAAAATTCAGCAGATCTGGCAGCATCTGTGGAGAGAAACTAAGAAAGGGTCACTGGACCTGAAATGTTAACTCTGATTTCTCTTCACAGATGGTGCCAGACTTGTTGGGTTTGTACAGACAAGTGCAGGGTGGTACAAGTGAACACTGGTCAATTGCTGAGGCCAATACCATTATTGGCAACTCGAGTTGTCAACTCCTGCAGTAGTGTTCGAGGCTTGGTACATCATGTGGCTAATTTAAGTTTCAGTTCAGAGTCAGTTTCACAATTAAACATGGAATTGAGTTCACAGCTTTTGTGAATTTGTGCTGAAAATTACACCAGATATAAAGGCAATATGGGGATCTTTCATTGATGAGACTTTGTAAAGAGTGATTAAGATAGTTGTTCCATTATCTGCATGCAAACACAGAAATACAAAGCAGCTGGTCAAATAGGGAGACAAACTCTTGTTAGTGAGGCTTTGAAGTTTGTGTATAGCATTATCTCCTTTGCAAACATAACACCGACTATTTCCCAATTACCTGCACACCCATGCATGCATCAGCTGTTTACTTCCAATTCTCCAACCAATGGACTTTATCTGAGATGTAACATTAAATAAATAATGACCAAGAATCATAGATAATGGAAGGTGTGCAGGGACATTGTGAAGTCACTCCCAAACTCACACATGCACCCTCTCACAGACTTAGACTCCTTTACACTCACACACACACACACACACATATATATACTCTCTCTCACAGACACTCATTTGCCCCCACTCCAGACACATACACACAAAATCCCACATGCACATATATGTTTGTAGGGTGAATTTGTACTTGCAGAGTTACATTGTACTTTGCTCAAAAACTGCATGAATACATGTAAGACTCTGTTAATCCATTTTTTGAACGTAGGTTTGCTTACTGAACTGAAAGGTTCATTTCCAGATGTTTCATTACCTTACTAGGTAACATCTTCAGTGGGCCTCACGCAAAGTAATGCTGAAAATTCCTCCTTTCTATTTATATGTTTGGGTTTCTTTGGGTTGGTGATGTCATTTCCTGTGGTGATGTTATTTCCTGTGGTGAAGTCATTTCCTGTTCCTTTTCTCAGGGGGTGGTAGATGGGGTCTAACTTGATGTGATTGTTGATAGCGTTCCAGTTGGAATGCAATGCTTCTAGGAATTCTTGTGTGTGTCTTTATTTGGCTTGTCCCAGGATGGATGTGTTGTCCCAGTCGAAGTGGTGTCTTTCATCATCTGTATGTGAGGAAACTAGTGAGACAGGGTCATGTCTTTTTGTAGCTAGTTGGTGTTCATGTATCCTGGTGGCTAGTTTTCTGCCTGTTTGTCCAATGTAGTGTTCGACATTACTTTTGCTTGTCTGTCTAGGATCTTTCAAGTTCATTAGCTGTTGTTTTAGTGTGTTGGTGGGTTTGTGGGCTACCATGATGCCAAAGGGTCTGAGTAGTCTGGCAGTCATTTCCGAGATGTCTTTGATGTAGGGGAGAGTGGCTAGGGTTTCTGGATGTGTTTTGTCTGCTTGTTTGGGTTTGTTGCTGAGAAATCGGCGGACTGTGTTCATTGGGTACCCATTCTTTTTGAATACACGGTATAGGTGATTTTCCTCTGCTCTGTGTAGTTCCTCTGCGCTGCAGTGTGTGTTGGCTTATTGAAATAATGTTCTGATGCAGCTTCGTTTGTGGTTGTTGGGACGATTCCTTCAGTAGTTCAGTATTTGGTCTGTACGTGTTGTTTTCCTGTAGATGCTGGTTTGAAGTTCCCCATTGGCTGTTCGCTCCACAGTGACATCTAGGAATGGCAGTTTGTTGTTGTTTTCCTCTCTTTAGTGAATTTTATGCTGGTAAGGATATTATTGATGGTCTTGAAGGTTTTCTCTAACTTGTTTCATTTAATGATAACAAAGGTGTCATCCATGTAGCGGACCCAGAGGTTGGGTTGGATGGTTGGCAGAAAAACTGATCTTTTAGAATAGAATCAGTCTAAACATTATGGCACAGACAACAGAACACAGGGGGTAAACATCTTCAACATATTATCTGGCTGACACCAATTATTACAGTTAACCTGAGAATGTAACTTTTAAAACAAGTTTTTCCATTTACATTTGAAAGAAGTGAAACTATCATGGTCATTCTAACAGATGAGAGACTTAACAAACAATCAAGCTACTTTTCAATGTATAATTTCAGTTACATCACACTGTAAACTTTTGCTATAAATTCTGTCTCTTACTGTTGTGTTCTCCACAATCACCTGATGAAGGAGCGGTGCTCCGAAAGCTAGTGCCTCCAATCAAACCTGTTGGACTACAACCTGGTGTTGTGTGATTTTTAACTTTATACAGCCCAGTCCAACACCAGCATCTCCAAATCAAGCCAAATTAAACTCACTTTTCCATCCATAAATTCACAATGCAGTAAAATGGAAGCATTCAATGGCCATCAAAATCACCTCAATAATTTAAAACCAATCTTCTCCAAGCATAAAACCCCATTCACAAATATAGACAAACAGACTGACAGATTTAAGGAATAAATTAAAAGACACATAACGAATTGTAATGTGCTGTGGGACCGCTGCACTGTCAGAGGGTGAGTACTGAGGAAGTGTCGTACTGTTGGAGGATCATTACTGAGGGACAGTTGCACTGTCGGAGGGTGAGTACTAAGGGAGTGCCTCACTGTTGGAGGGCCAGTACTGAGGGAGTACTGCACTGTTGAAGGGTCTGTACTGAGGGACTGCTGCACTTTTGGAGGGTCAGTACTGAGGGAGTACTGCACTGTTGAAGGGTCTGAACTGAGGGACTGCTGCACTTTTGGAGGGTCAGTACTGAAGGAGTGCCACACTGTTGGAGGGTCATTACTGAGGTAGTGCTGCACTGTCAGAGGGTCAGTGCTGAGGGAGTCCCGCATTGTTGGAGGGTTAATACAGAGGGATGGCCGTACTATTGAAAGGTCAGTATTGACAAAGTGCTGCACTGTTGGAGTTCAATCATGGTCAGTGTTGAGGGAGTGCCGCAATGTTGGAAAGTCAGTACTGTGGGAGTGCCGCACTGTCAAAGGATCAGTACTGTAGGAGTGCTGCACTGTCGAAGGCTGAGTAGTAAAGGAGTGCCTCACTATTGGAGGGTCAGTACTGAGGGAGGGCTGCAACATTGGAGGGTCAGTACTGAGGGAGGGCTGCAACATTGGAGGGTCAGTGCTGTGGGAGCACTGCACTGTCAGGGTCAGTACTGAGGGAGTGTCGGAGGGTCAATATCAAGGAAGTGCCATACTGTCGGACGGTCTGTACTGAGGGAATGCTGCACTGTCGGACGGTCAGTGCTGAGGGAGTGCCGCACTGTCAGAGGACTAGTGCTGAGGGAGTGCTGCAATTTCAGGGTCAGTGATGATGGAGTGCCTCACTGTCAGAGGGTCAGTGCTTGTGGGGGTGCTGCACTGTCTGAGGGTCAGTGCTGAGGGAGTGCCACACTGTCAGGGGGTCAGTGTTATGGGAGTGCTGCACTGTCGGAGGGTCAGTGCTGAGGGAGTGCTGGACTCTGCAGCCATCAGTCTTGAGAAAATACTAAAGGGCTGAAATGATAACAATCTCAGACCCTGTCAGAGGATGGAAGGTGTGAGGATGTAGGGAAGATGGGGTTGGTGATAGAAGAATTTTGAATGCGTGGAGAAATGTTGAGAGAAGGAGCGAAGGTAGGAGATGTTTCTGAACCTTGATGCCTCAGAGGATTGCGTCTGCACAGTGACAGGGTGACTTTCTGTGGTTTTGGAGAGATGTGTTTGAAAACCCCAGGGCAGCTGGAATTGGCAGCTTCCACCGGAACCATGGCATTGTTTGGATATTTTCAGCTGAAAGTGAATGGTTCTTGACATGACACAAGGTTTCTGGGTCCAAGCTGCTGAGAGTACAGCATTGACTCTATTATTACTGCGGTCCCATTAAAATGGCATTGACATCAACAGAAGAACACCTGATTCATTTCACACACTGGCAGCTTTCATTGATCTCATTTCTCTGCCAGCATTTCAATCATTGCAGACACTGTGAGGTCAGTGTTTAATTTCAAACTGAGCAAAACCTTATAACGTTACTGCAATTTCACTGAACTCTCAATATCTCAACATTTTACACTCCAGTTGAAACTATGGGTGATTTTATTTATGTTCATTGGTAATTGCAAGTGTTTTGCTACACGTTATGACGATTCTTGCTAAAATTTCCTTTTTTTGCTGCAATTTCACAATCAGGAGCATTAGGAGGTCCAGTGTGAATATTAATACTCCTCTGGAGAACTGTCAATTATGCAATTTGAATCTCTCTTGACACCTCCAGCAAGAGCTCAGAACGTGAATAGATTACAATAATATTCAGCTTGTTCTGACCAATCACTTAGCCAGAAAGCTGCAGTCCCTATTAGCTGTAAGGCATGTGTTTTCTTCAGATACTGAGCAGTCTGTCATTGTACAATCAGCTCCCTGTGTCTCCCAGCAATTTTCTCTCATTGTCATTTAAATAGTGGAAACTCGAGCGTGACGATTATACTGACGAGGACTAATTTGGGTTATTGTGTCTGACACTGTGTGGAACAACAGATAAGCGGGTATAAAGAAACTAGGGATCAAATATAGAAATAAAGAGACAGAGAATGAAATAGAGAGACAGACAGAGGGAAATGAGATTCCAAAAGAGGGGAAGAGACACACACAAAAAGAGAGCAACAGGAACAGAGAGAAGGAAACTGAGACAGAGGTAGAAAGAGATTCTTTCTCCAGTCGTATGTATTTCTCCCTCTGCATCCTGTTCAGATCCCCCATGAGGTTGAATACTTTAGCCCAATCTACTTTCACCCTCTCTAGTCAGTGGCCTATGGAATACACCTTGTAATAAATATAATGGTACTGCTTTTTTGTAAAACTCAAATCAAACGAATTCTGGCCTTATATAAAACTAAAACATGCAGATGTTAGAAATGTGAAGCAAACAAGCTACAGGTCCTGTTGGACACCTTGCTCCAGTCTCTCCAATACTGTCCCTCATCTTCCTTTCTTTATTTCCTTAACTTTCTTGAACTCCTTAAACCTAGGAATATTTAATGTTCAAGTCCTGTCCTTTTTAAGTCAGGTCTGTCTTGTCACTACATTGGATTCACTGTAGCTGTCCATGCGTATAATCACCAATACTGTTTATTACAAAGCAGATGTTCACATCATGCAGCATCCTCAATGGTTGGTACAAACACAGGAAACAGGAACAGGAATACGTCAGTGAACTAGATTATGACTGATCTGCGACCTCATTACCATTTGCTGGCCCTAGCCCCTCGTATTCCCTTGCTGACTTTAATTTGCAAAAATCTATCACTCCCAGGTTTGGACATGAGTCTTAACAACCCTTTGGGTAGATAACTCCAAAGATTCACTATCCTCTGAGAGAAAAGGTTTCCTCCTCCTCATCTTAGTCTTAAATTGTTAATGCCTTATTCTGAGACTATATTCACCATGCTCGAGACCCCCATTCGCAACTCCCCAGACAAAGGCAATGTCCTTCTGCAACTAACCTGTCAAATACTGTCAGAATGTATTTCAATGAGATCACCTGTAATTATCCTAAACCTGAGAGAATACAGGTCTAGTCCTGTCAACTTGTCCTCAAAGGACACTCCCTGTTATCCCAGGAACCAGTATGGCAAATCATTGTTGCTCTATATGTGTGAAGAATCTATCCTCCCTTAGATAGGGAGACCAAACCATCCACAATGTTTCAAGTGTGGTCTCATGTAGGCCCTCTACAACTGCAACAACATCTATTCATCCAGGTGTAAATTCCCCCATGACAAAGGCTAAATACCATTTGCCTTCTGAATCGCTTGTTGTGACATGTTAGCTTTCAATGACTCCTGAACAAGGTCACTCAGGTCCCTTTGGACATTGACACTGTCCCAATCTCTCAGTAATCAAGAAATGTTCTGCATTTCTGATTATGACACCATATATACTCAGGTGACCCCCAACGTTTGGTAAAATCCTTCAATTTTTCATGTATCGTGTGCTTGTTTGGGGAGACACTTAGAGGCAGTAGTCTAGTGAGACCTTTTCACAATTTCATTTTCCTCATAGAAACACTAACAGTGAGACATAGCTAGGGACATCAGGCCTCGTTCCTGACGAAGGGCTTTTGCCGAAACGTCGATTTTCCTGCTCCTTGGATGCTGCCTGACCTGCTGTGCTTTTCCAGCGCCACTCTAACCTTGACTCTGATCTCCAGTATCTGCAGTCCTCACTTTCGTGCAGCTGGGGTCAGCTATATTGTTCTTGAGGCCGTTCCCCTCAAGAACAAGTATACCGTTTTGGATACTTGTGGGGGGGACGACTTACCAGGGGTAAGTAATGGGGCTCAGGCCTCTGGCACGGAGCCTGTCCCTGTTGCTCAGAAGGGAAGGGTGGAGAAGAGCAGAGCAATAGTAATTGGGGACTCGATAGTTCGGGGCACAGATAGGCGGTTTTGTGGGGGCGAGAGAGACTCACGTTTGGTATGTTGCCTCCCAGGTGCAAGGGTACGTGATGTCTCTGAGCGTGTTTTCCGGGTCCTTAAGGGGGAGCAGCCCGAAGTCGTGGTCCACATTGGCACCAATGACATAGGTAGGAATAGGGCTGAGGATATTAGGCAGGCTTTCAGGGAGCTAAGTTGGAAGCTCAGAGTTAGAACAAACAGAGTTGTTGTCTCTGGTGTTGCGTGTGCCAGGTGATAGAGAGTCGAGGAATAGGGAGAGAGAACAGTTAAATGCATGGGTACAGGGATGGTGCAGGAGGGAGGGATTCCGGTATTTGGATAACTGGGGTTCCTTCTGGGGAAGGTGGGACCTCTATAAACAGGATGGTCTACACCTGAACCTGAGGGGCACCAGTATCCTTGGTGGGAGGTTTGCTAGTGCTCTTGGGGGGGGGTTTAAACTAACTCTGCAGGGGCATGGGAACCCAGACTGTAGCTTTAGGGTGCAGAACCTGGAGTGTAGGGAGGTTAGGAACATGGCATCAATTTCAAAGGAGGGTGCCAGTAAACAGGAAAGTGG
>NC_057737.1:50817382-50832604 GCF_004010195.1 Chiloscyllium plagiosum | reverse complement strand
GGTTGACCGTGAGTACCTTTTTCCACGTATGGAGTCAGCTATTACAAGGGGGCATAGCTTTAAATTAAGGGGTGGTAGGTAAAGGGCAGATGTTAGGGGTAGGTTCTTTACTCAGCGAGTCGTGAGTTCATGGAATGCCCTGCCAGTAGCAGTGGTGGACTCTCCCTCTTTATGGGCATTTAAGCGGGCATTGATAGGTATATGGAGGATAGTGGGCTAGTGTAGGTTAGGTGGGCTTGGATCGGCGCAACATCGAGGGCCAAAGGGCCTGTACTGCGCTGTATTCTTCTATGTTCTATTGTGCTTCAAGACCATGGCCAGTGACCAATGACAGTGTCCTTACCTGCAGATGGGCTGTTCCAGAAAACTAATATAAATTCAATGCCTTGAAAGACGTGTAAAAACCAAACAACTACTTTTGGCCAGTATGAGTTTTTTGCTTGTCTCTTATTTCTCTAGTATTTCAAGAAGATATTGTTTGTATTGTTCCCCTGTGAGGACAGATCTATTGGGCTGAATCTTATAACAACCTGAATAATGTGAATCTGGCAAGGGATCTGGGAGAATCAGGTGGGAAGTCAGACAAAGTCTTTCCGATGTTGAGAGCAACTCATTACATTTTCAAACAGATTTTCAGATGGCAAGACAGGATTCTTGTGAGGGAATGGCAACATGTCATTAACAGCTTTTACTGCAGAATGTGCCCACTCTCTATGTTGGTTACATAAACCTATGTCCAGCACTGTATTGTTTGCTTCCTACACAGCCAACCCATTCTCACCTTTTCACACTCCTCTTTACCACCCTACCTGGGCACTTAAAACACAGAACATAAAACAGTACAGCACAAGAATGGTCCACGATGTTGTGCTGAGCGTGATGCCAAATTAAACTAATCCCTTCAGCCTGTCATTGGTCCATATCCCTCCATTCCATACTTATTCATGTGTTTATCTAAAAGTCTCTTAAATGCTCCTATCATATCTGCAGCAATCACCACCCCTGATAATGTTCCAGACCCTGACCACTCTCTGTGTAAACAACTTGCCCCTCACATCTCCTTTAAACTTTCCCTCTCTCACCTTCAATGCATGCCCGTAGTATTAGACATTTCAACTCTGGCTGTCAACCCTATCTGTGTATTTCAAAATATTATAGACTTCTATCAAGTCTCCCCTCAGTCCCCGCTGCTCCACAGAAAACATCCTGAGTTTTCTAGCCTCTCCTTATACCTCATTCTCTCTAATCCGGTAGCATACTGGTCAACCTCCTCTGCACCCACTTCAAAGCCTCCATATCTTTCCTGCAATGTGGCAACCAGAATTGAACACAATACTCTAAGTGCGATCTACTCAAAGTCTTATAGAGCTGCAACATGACATCCTGACTCTTCAACTCAATTCCTGACCAATAAAAGCAAGCATGTCACATGCCTTCTTTACAACTTGCTGCTCTACTTGCACGACCACTTTCAGGGAACTATGGACTTGAACCCCAAGATTCTTCTATACATCAATACTATTCTGAGTCCTGCCATTAACTGTATACTTTTCCTTAGCATTTGATCTCCAAAGTGCAGCACCTCATACTTACCTGAATTAAACTCTATCTGCCATTTCTCTGCCCATACCTGCAACTGATCTATAGCCCGTTGTATCCTTTGACAACCTTCTACACTACCCCCACTACTCCACTGACCTTTGTATCATATGCAAACTTATTAGTCTATTCATCTGCATTTTCAGTTAATACTCTCATCAATCACCTTCGTCACCGCGAAAAACGCCTCTTAAATGTTGTCATTATACCAGCCTCCACCACATCCTCTGGCAGCTCATTCCATACACGCAGCACCCTCTGAGTGAAAAAGTTGCCCCGTAGGTCTCTTTTATATCTTTCCCCTCTCACCCTAAACCTATGCCCTCTAGTTCTGGACTCCCCGACCCCAGGGAAAAGACTTTGCCTATTTACCCTATCCATGCCCCTCATAATTTTGTAAACCTCTATAAGGTCACCCCTCAGCCTCCTACGCTCCAGGGAAAACAGCCCCAGCCTGTTCAGCCTCTCCCTGTAGCTCAAATCCTCCAACTCTGGCAACATTCTTGTAAATTTTTTCTGAACCCTGTCAAGTTTCATAACATCTTTCCAATAGGAAGGAGACCAGAATTGCATGTAATATTCCAACAGTGGCCTAACCAATGTCCTGTACAGCCGCAACATGACCTCCCAACTCCTGTACTCAATACTCTGATTAATAAAGGAAAGCATACCAAACACCTTCTTCACTATCCTATCTACCTGCAACTCCACTTTCAAGGAGCTATGAACCTGCACTCCAAGGTCTCTTTGTTCAGCAACACTCCCTAGGACTTTACCAATAAGTGTATAAGTCCTGCTAATATTTACTTTCCAAAAATGCAGCACTTCACATTTATCTGAATTAAACTCCATCTGCCACTTCTCAGCCCATTGGTCCATCTGGTCCAGATCCCTTTGTAACCTTCTTCGCAGTCCACTACACCTCCAATTTTGGTGTCATCTGCAAACTTACTAACTGTACCCTGGGTAGATAACATTGATCAGTGGGGAATTATTCACCTTAATGCTCTTTAAGAGATCCAACACCATTTCTTCCTCCTTACTGGAACATGCCAACCTTGAATTCTCCCCAGCAGATCTTTCAACTGTTCCCACAAGTTCAATGTGGACATGCCTGATCACAGCTCCTCCCAATTAACACTCCCTAACTCCTGTCTAATACAGACATAATTCCGCCGCCCCCCCCCCACCCCGCCCCAGTTTCGTACCTTCCTGCAAGGTCCTGACTTATCCTTTCTCATAGCTATCTTAAAACTTAAGGAGTTGTGATCACTGTTTCCAAAATGCTCTCCCAGTGAAAGGTCAGTCACCTGGACAGGCTCATTAGACAATACAAGGTCCAGTGTGGCCCCTCCTCTAGTTGGACTATTCACACACTGTTTTGAGAAACCCTATTGGACGCATCTAACAAATTCTGCCCTGTCAAAGCCTCTTACTGTAAAGGGATCCCAGTCAATATTGGGGAAGTTAAAGTCACTCAATGTGAGAACTCTGTTTTTATTGCATCTTTCCGTAATCTGCCTACACATTTGTTCCTCAGAGTCTCAGTGGCTGCAGGAGTTCCTGTAGCATAACCCCGCCATGTGTGATTGCACTCACCATATTCTTGAAAAAGTTTATCATCAGCTATCTCTTTGTTTGCCAATCCTTTTATTTCTCTCTCTCTCTGGTCTCTATCTCCATGTTCTCTCTTCTCCCTTCCCTCACCTAACCCTGTCCTCCGTTAAGTACCATTTGTTCCCAACTATCTTCGGTCACCAGACTCAAAGCATTAGCTTTGTGTTTTTCTCACTATAGATGCTGCCAGACCTGCTATGTTTCTCCAGCATTTTCTGTTTCTGTTTAGATTTCCACCATTGCAGTTCTGTGTTTATTATTAGGCATTATTGCTTGTTAACAGGCTCATCAGCAACTAATCTCTCCTCACTAATATGCAGATTCCTATCCTACAATCTGCTGTAAACAAACTAAATGGTTACTTTTGCCAATTTAAAAGTCAGAACGGGTACCTGGTGACTTCAGCTTGACCTTGCTCCTTGGTACCCACATTTTAGACCTGGCACCAATATCTCCGGGCAGAATCCAAGGGCAGAAGCTGCAATTCACCCATCCTTGGACAATGGCATCTGACATGTGCCAGTCTCCCTGCATCACTTGCAGCATGTTTCTGTTCTTTAAAGCAGGATTCCAGAGCAGACCAGCAACTACCTTTGGAGTCTAGATTAGAATGGTGCTGGAAAAGCACAGCAGGTCAGGCAGCATCCAAGGAGCAAGAAAATCGACGTTTCGGGCAAAAGCCCCGAAGTGCTACTGCATGGGCATTAGGCAGGAAAGTAGAGTTGATAAGTTGAGTATAATCTCATTGAATGGCAGAGCAGGTATCTGTACTGGCAATTAGATCCTACCCATTTTCCTCAATTCATCTCACTCTCTGTGAATGCTGCATTTGATTTTGTGGTTGAGGCATCTTTCTATATAGTTTGACCTGATTTGTTCATTGCTTACTCCTTCACATGAAAATGGAAACTTTTTTTTGTTTCTCTCTGACCCTGATGCTATCCAGTATGGTATAGTTTTCATTTCAGAGATCTCTGCAGTTTTTGATGACTTGAAGTTGATAGATTGTGCAGAATGGGTTTATCCAAATTCTGGGTATACCTGGTTTGCTTTATTTTATTTTGAAATGTGGTAACTTTGGACATTGGACCTTATTTTTTAACAAGGCATTTCTTTGGGAATCACATGGTTTCAGCTCTTCACAGAACGCGTTTGCTGGAGATGACCTGCATAGGTCAGAGAATGAGTTTGTGATTGAACAGTGTTCTGAATACATTTGGAGATATTTACTTTTTAATTTGGGGAAAATCCTACTCAAGAAGCTGCTGTTCAGCTCACCTCTCTTCCTTTCTGACACATCCTTTTTGAAGAACTGAAACCTGATTGTTCTCTTGAAGAGTGCTTACAAGGCACATCAATTGTCTTTCCTGAGCAATGAGAATCTGCCAAGATCCCAGAGACAACTGGATATGTCCAGAATTCCCACATTACTCTTTATCTTCCCTTAAGAAATCATCATTATTGTCCAAAAGTGTTCTTTGTCCCCAAAGCAAATCTCTACAGAGTGAAATCCATATTTTTTCCTTAACCATTTATGTGTGTCTGTGTTTTGGGTTATTTTAATGTTAAGTATTCATACTTTCATATTGAAAACTGTGTGTCTTGATCAGTTTTTCATCTACATTGAGTCAAATATTTGAATAAAATATCAATAATTTATGCTTATTAAAGAAACCCAGTTTCCAGGGCCTTTTTATTGAGTTTAAAAGTAGGGAGGTTGTGTGTAGCTGTACAGGTTGCTGGTGAGGCCACAGCTGGAATACTGCATGCAGTTTTAGTCTTCTTACTTGAAAACAGACGTACTGGCACTGGAGGCAATGCAGAGGAAATTCATTATGTTGATTCCGGAGTTGAGAGGATTGGCTTATGATGAGAGACTAAATAGACTAGGATTATATTCATTGGAATTTAGAAGAATGAGGAGGGATCTTGTAGAAACATATAAAATTATGAAGGGACTAAATAAGATAAAAACAGGGAGGATGTTTCCATTGGCTTGTGAAATAAGAACAACAAGGACAATAGCATCAAAATAAAGGGGAGCAAATTTAGGACCGAATTGAGGAGGAACTTCTTCACCCAAAGGGTTGTGAATCTGTGGAATTCCCCGCCCAGTGGAGTGGTTGAGGCTACTTCATTGAAGTTTTTAAAGGTAAGGTAGCTAATTTTTTGAATGAAGGAATTAAGGGTTATGGTGAGTGGATGGGTAAGTAGAATTGAGGACATGAAAAGATTAGCCATGATCTTATTGAATGGGGGAACAGGCTCGAGGGGCCAGAGGGCCTACTCCTGCTCCTGGTTCTTATGTACTTATTCTGAATCTTATACAAAAAAAGAATACAACACGCGATAGTGGGATCTGCATAAAACAATTACATTTTACATTGTTCCCTGGACTAGAGAGAAACAATGCACTCCCTTCATCTCAGTCAGACCCAGAGAAGGACAGTTCTATGGTTGAAAGAAAATGATGAATGTGTTCTCTCAGGAAATGACAGATATAGAAGATTCAATAGCATAAACAATAAAGTGAAGCTGGACACTTCTGGAATAGTCTAACTGATTTTAAGAATGAATTATCTATCTCCCCTATAAAGTACCATTGACAAAATGATAATGAGACATTATAAAAAGATATGTGCTGGAATTATTAAAGGTGTTAAAAGGTGTGAGCAAATTTACCAGAAATTATCATTCATTTCTTGCTTAGTTTTATTCTATTATTAAACAAATTTGCTTTCACAAGTAATTAATCAGGAAAACCGAGTTAGGGAACTGGAGCTGGAGCTGGATGAACTGTAGATCATCTGGGAGGCTGAGGGGGAAATTGAGAGGATTTACAGGGAGGTGGTCACTCCCCAGACACAGGATAAGGACAGCTGGTTACAATCAGGGGGAAGAAAGGGAACGGACAGACAGAGCAGGGATCCCCTGAGGCCGTTCCCCCTCAGCAATAAGTATATCGTTTTGGATACTCCTGGTGGGGACGGCCTACCAGGGGAAAGTCATAGTTGTCAGGTCTCTGGCACTGAGCTTGGCACTGAGGATCAGAAGGGAAGGGGCGAGAATAGAAAAGCGCTAGTGGTAGGGGACTCAATAGTTAGATGGATTAACAGAAGATTTTGTGGTCAGGAACGGGACTCCTGGAAGGTACGTTGCCTCCCCAGTGCCAGGATCTGGGATGTCACCGATTGGATTTGCAAGATTCTGAAGGGGAAGACTGAGCAGCCAGAAATCATGGTACATATTGGCACCAATGATATAGCCAGGAAAAGGATTGAGGATCTGAAGAGTGACCACAGAGAGCTAGGTTGAAAGCTCAAAAGCAGGACGGGTAGAGTAGCGTTCTTAGGTGCCACGAGACAGTGATGTGAGGAACAGGCAGCGAGTGCAGTTTAACACGTGCCTGCGAGGCTGGTGCAGGAGGGAGGGCTTCAGATACCTAGACCACTGGGATGCCTTCTGGGGAAGGTGGGACCTTTATATGAAGGATGGGTTGCACCTGAACTGGAATGTCCTGGGTGTGAGATTTGCTCGTGTGGTTTGGGAGGGCTTAAACAAGTTTGGCAAGGGGGTGGCAACCAGACCTACATGTCTGAGAGGGGGGTACTTGTAGATTGGGCAGTGACAAGAAGTAGTGAATCTATTAGAAAGGTTTTTCACACGATGAAACAAGGGGATCGGTTAACGTGTGCCTGCTTTAATGCAAGGACTATCAGAAATAAGAGTGATGAACTTAGAGCATGGATCAGTACTTGGGACAATGATGTGGCCATAACAGAGACATGGGCTTCACAGGGACAGGAATGATTGCTAGATGTTCCAGGGTTTAGAACATTTAAAAAGAACAGGGAGGATGGAAGAAGTGGAGAGAGTATAGCATTGCTAATCAGAGAGTGCATCACAGCTACAGAAACAAACGTTGTTGAGGAAGGTTTATCTACTGAGTCAGTATGCGTAGAAGTTAGGAACAGCCACCGCATTGGGGGTTTTCTATAGACCACCTAATAGCAGTAGAGAGACTGAAGATCTCATCGGCAGGAAGATTTTGGAAAAGTGCAGATGTAGCAGGGTTGTTGTTATGGGTGACTTCAGCTTTCCCAATATTGACTGGAATCACTTTAATGCAGATGGTTTGGATGGAGCTGTTTTTGTCAGGTGTGTTCAGGAGGGTTTTCTTACTCAGTATGTAGACAGATCGACGAGGGGAGAGGCCATTTTGGATTTGGTGCTCGGCAACGAGCCAGGATTGGTGTCAGATCTCACGGTGGGAGAACACTTTGGTGACAGTGATCGCAACTGCCTCACATTTACCATAGCCTTGGAGAGGGAAAGGAGCAGTTACCAAGGGAAGATATTTAATTGGGAAATTATGATGCTATCAGACAGGAGTTGGGAAGTACAGACTGGGAGCAATTGTTCCACAGAAAGGGCACAGCAGACATGTGGAGACTATTTAAGGAGCAGTTGTTGCGAGTGATGCGCAAATTTGTTCCTCTGAGACAGGTGAGAAGGGGTAAGATTAAGGAACCTTGGATGACGAGAACAGAGGAGCTTCTCGTCAAAAGGAAGAAGGCAGTTTATGTAAGGTGGAGGAAGCAAGGGTCTAGCACAGCTTTGGGGGATTACAGGCTTACTAGAAAGGAACTCAAAAATGGATTAAGGACAGCCAGGAGGGGGCACGAAAAAGGCTTGGCAGGAAGGATCAGGGAGAACCCAAAGGCATTTTACTCATATGTGAGGAATAAGAGAATGAGCAGGGAGAAGGTAGGGCCGATCAGGGATAGCGTAGGGAACTTGTGCGTGGAGTCTGAGCAGATAGGGGAAGCCCTAAATGAGTTTTTTGCTTTGGTTTTCACAAAGTAAAGGGACCTTGTTGTGAATGAGAACTTTGAGGAACTGGGATACAGTCTTGACCAGATCAAGATTGATGAAGTTGATGTGCTGGAAATTTTGGAAAGCATTAAGATTGATAAGTCCCCAGGCCCAGACCAGTTTTATCCTAGGCTGCTCTGGGAAGTGAGAAAGGAGGTTGCTAAGCTGCTGGTGAGGATCTTTACTTCCTCACACTCCACGGGAGTCATATCGGAGGATTGGAGGGAGGCGAATGTTGTTCCTCTTTTCATGAAAGGGGAATAGGGAAATCCCTGGCAAAACAGACCAGTCAGTCTTACATCTGTGGTCAGCACAGTTTTGGAAAGAACTCTGAGGGATAGGATTTATGACTATTTGGAAAAGCATAGCATGATTAAAGGCAGTCAGCATGGTTTTGTGAGGTGCAGATCATGCCTCACAAATCTTATTGAGGTCTTAGAGGAGGTGACGAGACAGGTCGACGAAGGTCGAGTAATGGATGTGTTGTAAATGGACTTCAGCAAGGCATTTGATAGGGTTCCCCATGGTAGGCTCATTCATAAAGTCAGGAAGTATGGGATACAGGGAGATTTGGCAATCTGGATTCAGAATTAGCTGGCTGACAGAAGGCAGAGAGTGGTTGTAGATGGAGAGTATTCTGCCTAGAGGTCAGTGGTGAGTGGTGTCCTGCAGGGCTGTGTTCTTGGGCCTCTGCTCTTTATAAATTTTATAAATGACTTGGATGAGGAGGTTGAGGAATGGGTTAGTAAATTTGCCAATGACACAAATGTTGGAGGTGCCGTTGATAGTATCGAGGGCTATTGCAAACTGAAGCGTGACATAGACAGGATGCAGAGCTGGGCTGAGAAATGGCGGATGGAGTTCAACCTGGATAAATGCAAAGTGATGCATTTTGGAAGGTCGAACTTGAATGCTGAATATAGGATTGAAGACAGGATTCTTGGCTGTGTGGAGGCACAGCGGAATCTTGGTGTTAAAGTGCATAGTTCCCTCAATGTTACCACCCAAATGGATAGGGTTAAGAAAGCATTTGGTGTTTTGGCTTTCATTAACAGAGCCATGTGGTTTTGCTGCAGCGCTACAAGTCCCTGGTGAGACTATAATTGGAATATTGTGCCCAGTTCTGGTCACCCTATTATAGGAAAGATGTGGAGGCTTTGGAGAGGGTGCTTAGAAGGTTTACCAGAAGGCTGCCTGGACTGGAGGGCTTGTCTTACGAAGAGAGGTTGACTAAGCTCGGAATTTTCTCTCTGGAGAAAAGAAGGAAGAGAGGTGACCTGATCGAGGTATACAAGGTAATGAGAGGCATGGATAGACTCAATAGCCAGAGATTTTTCCCCAGGGCAGGATTGACTGGCTTGAGGGGTCATAGTTTTAAGGTGTTAGGAGGAAGGTATAGAGGAGACGTCAGAGGTAGGTTCTTAATGCAGAGAGTTTGTGAATGCGTGGAATGCGTTGCCAGCGGTGGTGGTGAAGCAGAGTCATTAGGGACTTTTAAGCAACTGCTGTACATGCACATGGATAGCAGTGAGCTGAGGGGTACGTAGATTATTTTATGTTAGATTAGTAATAATCCTCGGCACAACATTGCGGGCCGAAGGGCCTGTTCTGTGCCATACTTTTCTATGTTCTATGGTGAAGCAGGAACTGGGAGATGGGAAGAACTCTCTCCCTCCATTGCCGATAAAAAGCTGGTCATCAGGTATGAGATATTCTTGGTGTTGTACATAGCGCAGGTCTGGCCTACTTCCTGAACTTGTGCCATTGCTGTCACGCAAGCATTCTTCCACTTCATCTGGAGATCAAAGACGGACTGGGTCCGAAGGGGCAGCATGTAAAAAGCTCTGGGTAAGGGAGTCAAGAACCTCCCTCATCCTGATGACTATTTTTATGTGCAGTTTGTACTATGGCGTAAAGAGGTGTATTTTGTCCTTTTTTTATGAAGAAAGGTTGAGACAGAGATGTAGAGCAGTCTTCTCAAATCCAACAAGGTTAACAGCTTGTGAAGTCTTTGGTTTTTATTTAAAGTTGGAGCAATAGATGCAGCCTGACAGGGTGGTATCATGCTCCCACTGAACCAGGAATTTTAGTTTTAGCTTTCTGTAGTTTTTGGGGTCTTGAAGCTGGAAGTGGAAATTCTCCTTCCTCTCTCTGTTACAGCTAAAAGTTGGGGTTCTCTTCCTGCTGCTAGAATTGCATGTGAGAACCATCTGTTTTATGAATTTGCCTTTGCCAAGGGTGCAGTTGTGGGATATTACTGTATTGGAATAGTTCATTATTGGTAGCTAATACATCTATGATTTTGTTCAGCATTTCAATAGAGAGACAGTTAAGCCAATTGCTTTTCTTTTCTTTTTATTTTGTCTGTATTTTAACTATCATGTAAAAATAAAGTATGTTTTGGTTCGTGTTAAGTAGTTTGACCAATTTAACTGCATCTGGAACCAATGTCTTAAACTTACCTTTAAAATAAGAAAAAGTGAGGATCTAGATTATCTTCTTAATATATTTTGAGGGGGTTTGATCTGGTCCATAACAGGGTTTGTGTAGACCCTCACTACGCAAACACTAAGTGTCACTACATATTGAGGTTCCACCCATCCCTGGTGTAATGAAGGATAGATCTGGTCTCGACACCCCAGAACCTTCAAAATAGTTGAACCATTCAATAACACCTATCCCTTGTGCAAAAATTTGCAAAGGAAAGTACCATTTGCCACAAATCCATCAGGAAATGGTTGTCACGTAGCATCCTTGTGACCCTGCAGGAAAAGGAGAGGGTGGATCTTGTTAGGTTGTTTCCTGAGCAGACTGTCAAAGTCATTTGGCAGAATGCCTCATCATCATAACTTCCTAACTATCATCAAGCTATCTCTTGGCTGGTGGTGAGAGGGCACTGCCTGTGAGATCCTTGTACACCCGGTCGGTGTGTGCCACTGCACACTGCCCTTGAAGTAGCTGCGGGGGTGGGGAGGGGGGTGGGCAGAGACTGTCACACATCTCTTTCTGGAATTTGCCTTTTCAAATGACGCTTGAAGAAAGATATAGTGGTTTTTGTCAAGATTCATCCTGATCAGCTCCATGACATGTGCTGTGTGGTCTGTTCTCCAGGACATGCACCAAGACAAACATCGACTGTGTCCGGAGGACCATCAACTCAGTGAAAGATCTTTTTGGTCTGTCCGAAATTTGTTGGTCTTCCAGAGTAAAGAGTTAACCTCGACTGAGTGGTGCAGACTGGCACATTCCAAGGTCCAGGACTACGTGCTGAGGGATGTACAAAAGTCTGGGGCAGCTGCCACCAAGGCACAGTGGGGAAAGACCACTGTCTTACAGACATTCTGCCAAAATACAATGAAGGTCTGTCAGTTCTCAGATCCCCTCCCTGCCTCAAAATAGACATGAATAATTTCCTGAATGAGTGGAAAATATCTGTTTTTGCAACTGCAGGAAAACCTGTGGGATGTCAAACTTCATGATGTCATTTAGCTTTATTTCCTCACAACAAAGACTGTTTGGATCTCTTTTAGAACCTTTAGTATGTACACAATATTTTATGAATAAAGTATATTTTCACATTAGAAACCCAGATGTCCAGCCACAGAAACATGGAGACAGGAATTCAGAACTTGAGCAGTGGAGGGAGAAACTAGAACGCCTATATAAAAATCAACTGAAAGAACTGAGATCAGAAACAAAAGCTGAAATTGCTAGCAACATCTGCGGAGAGAAATCAGAGTTAACGTTTTGTGTCCAGTGACCTGTCCTTAGAGCAAATGTTTGTGGCACATCTATGAAGCTGAATAGCACATTCAGAAAGGCAGCCACACCACAACTTAAGAGTGTGAAGGCAGAAAGGGAATGGGTGGCTACTCGGCCGTCCCATGAGAACCAGGCAAGAACTACATGAGTCTCCCGGAGTCCTGCCAGCCAATCAGTTTTCAGTTTAGTTACTGGTGAGGCTGTGGTTGCTTGGAGGAGTTGGATGGTAAAAGGGATCAGATTTTGAAACAGATTTGAGATTGCTGGGAAGGAAATTGTAAGGCAGGTTTAATCTAAAGCATTAATCTCATGGTTGCTTCCAGTCACATGTCTAGTGAGCAATGAAATAGCAGAACTGAATGATTGAAAATGTGACTGGAGTGCTTGTATAGTGAGTGGACATATTCCTGATATATCCTCTTACACTATTCATTGAACCAGGGGGTCCCTGGCTGGAGTCATACCTGACACTTAGGAAGATGGTTGTGGTTTTTGGAGGTCAGTCATCCCAGCTCCAGGATATCTCTGCAGAGTTCCTCAGGGTAGAGTTTTAGGCCTAACCATCTTCAGTTGCTTCGTCAATGATCTTCCCTCCATCATAAGGTCAGAAGTTAAAAATCACACACCACCAGGTTATAGTCTAACAGGTTTATTTGGAAGGACTAGCTTTCAGAGCTCTGCTCCTTCATTAGGTGGTTGTGTGATTTTTAACTTTGTGCACCCCAGTCCAACACCAGCATCTCCAAATCAAGGTCAGAAGTGGAATGCTCACCAACGATTCCACAATGTACAGCACCGTTCACAACTCCTCAGATACTGAAGTAGTCCATGTTCAAGCACAACAAGGTCTGGACAATATCCAGGCTTGGTCTGACAAGTAATATTCATGCCTCACAAATGCCAGGAAGTGGCCATTTTCAATAAGACACAATCCAACTATCACCCTCAGATATTCAATGGTGTTATCATCACTGACTCCCCCACTATCAATAATCTGGTGGTAACCATTGCTCCATTATTGCAGCAGAAGCGAGGGTGGAGAGAACAAGGACCAGGGGCTGCTGAGAAGGTAAGTGAATCCTTTAATAACTTATCTCGTGAACAGGCAGAGTACACGCTGAGCAGGACTGGACACGGGACTTTACCTGAACCACTACTTAAGTAGTATCTCCCTCCCATCCTTCTCCTATAACCATAAAAAAGTTCTGTGCACCGATTCGGTAAGGTTACTAGCTTTTTCAATAGTCTCTTTGGGAATTCAGAACAGTGGGAATGGATGTTAGGGCATTTGCATGCTCCTCCTGTAGGATGTGGGAGGTAAGGATCAACTCTAGTGTCCCCACTGACTTCATCTGCAGGAAGTGCAGCGGAGCCGTAATGTCATGCTGCAACTATACAAAACGATAGTGCAACCTCACTTGGAATATTGTGTACAGTTCTGGTCGCCCCATTACAGGAAGGATGTGGAAGCATTGGAAAAGGTGCAGAGGAGATTTACCAGGATGTTGCCTGGTCTGGAGGGAAGGTCTTATGAGGAAAGGCTGAGAGTCTTTGGTCTGTTCTCCTTGGCAAGAAGAAGGCTAAGAGGGGATTTGATAGGCACATACAAGGTGATCAGAGGATTAGATAGGGTGGGCAGTGAAAGTTTTTTTCCTAGGATGGTGAATCAGTGCGTACGAGGGAACATAGCTGCAAATTGAGGGGTGATAGATTTAAGACAGATGTCAGAGGCAGGTTCTTTACTCAGAGAGTGGTAAGGGCGTGGAATGCCCTACCTGCTAATGTAGTCAACTCAGCCACATTAGGGAGATTTAAACAATCCTTGGATAAGCACATGGATGATTATGGGATAGTGTACGGGGATGGGCTCAGATTACTTCACAGTTAGGCACAACTTCGAGGGCTGAAGGGCCCGTTGTGTGCTGTATTGTTCTATGTCCATGTTCTATGTTCAACACCAGATCACCGAAACCAGATTAGAGAACTGGAGGTGGAGCTGGATGAACTTTGGATCATTAGGGATGTGAAGGTGTTAATAGAGAGAAGTTACAGGGAGGTAGTCTCACCTCAGGTACAGATAAAAGGTAGATGGGTTACAGTCAGGGGATGGAAAGGGAACAGGCAGACAGTGCAGGGATCCCTTGTGGCCATTCCCCTCAATAATAAGTATACCATTTTGGATACTGGAGAGGGGGGATGACCTACCGGGGAAAACCATAGTGGACTTTGGCACTGAGCCTGGCACTGTGGCTCAAAGGGGAAAGGGAGGAGAATAGAGAAGCGCTCGTGGTAGGAGAGTCAATAGTTAGAGGAATGGACAAGAGATTCTGTGGTCACGAATGGGACTCCTGGAGGGTACGTTGCCTCTCAGATACCAGGGTCCGGGATGTCTCTGATCAAGTCAATAAGATTCTGAAGTGGGAGGGTGAGCAGCCAGAAGTTGGCACTAATGATATAGCTAGGAAAAGGGATGAGGATCTAAAAATTGATTTCAGGGAGTTAAGTTGGAAGCTAAAAAATAGAACAAGCAGAGTAGTAGGGAGCGAGTGCAGCTAAACATGTGGCTACAAGGCTGGTGCAGGAGAGAGGGCTTCAGAGGGGTACCTTCTGGGGAAGGTGTGACCTGTACATGAAGGACGGGTTGCACTTAAACTGGAAGGGCATCAATTCCTGGGAGGGAGATTTGCTAGAGCACTTTGGGAGGGTTTAAACTAGTTTGTTGTGGGGTGGGAACCAGAGCTACAGATCAAAGGAAAGGGTAGTTGTTGAATGGGCAGAAATCGAATGCAGAGAGTCATTCTGGAATGATACACAGTTGATAGGTCAAAAGGGATGGGTTAAAGTGTGTCTGTTTCAATGCAAGGAGCGGCATGAATAAGAGTGATGAACTTAAAGCATGGATTAGTACTTGGGACTATGGATTTGTGGGCATAATGGAGACATGGATTTCACAGGAGCAGGAAAGGTTCCTGGATTTTCCAGGGTTTAAATCTTTTACAAAGAACGGGGGGCGGGAGGGGGGAGGAAAGAGAAGGGGGAGTAGCACTGTTAATTAGAGAGTGCATCACAACTGCAGGAAGGGAGGAGGGTTTGTCTACTGAGTCAGTATGGGTGGAAGTCAGTAACAGGAAAGGAGCAGTCACTACATTGGGTGTTTTCTATAGACCCCAACAGCAGCCGAGAGATTGAAGAACAGATTATTCAAGGCTACACGTGCTATCGTAAGGACAGACTGACGGGCAGAGGGGGTGGGGTGGCCTTGTTGGTAAGGGAGTATATTCAGTCCCTTGCGCGGGGGGACCTAGAGTCAGGGGATGTAGAGTCAGTGTGGATAGAGCTTCGAAATACTAAGGGTAAAAAGACCCTCTT
>NC_057737.1:50804740-50815057 GCF_004010195.1 Chiloscyllium plagiosum | reverse complement strand
TGTGCAGTTCTGGTCTCCATATTTGAGGAAAGACATTCTGGCTATTGCGGGAGTGCAGCGTAGTTTCACGAGGTCAATTCCTGGAATGGCGGGACTACCTTACACTGAAATACTGGAGCGACTGGGCTTGTATACCTTTTGAGTTTAAAAGTCTGAGAGGGGATCTGATTGAGACATATAAGATTATTAAAGGATTGGATACTCTGGAGGCAGGAAACATGTTTCCTCTGATGGGTGAGTGCCGAACCAGAGGACACAGCTTAAAAATACGGGGTAGACCATTTAGGACAGAGATGAGGAGAAACTTCTTCACCCAGAGAGTGGTGGCTGTGTGGAATGCTCTGCCCCAGAGGGCAGTGGAGGCCCAGTCTCTGGATTCATTTAAGAAAGAGTTGGATAGAGCTCTCAAAGATAGTGGAATCAAGGGTTATGGAGATAAGGCAGGAAGAGGATACTGATTAGGAATGATCAGCCATGATCATATTGAATGGCAGTGCAGGCTCGAAGGGCTGAATGGCCTACGCCTGCACCTATTGTCTATTGTCTATTGTCTATTGGTCAGCAGATCTTGGAAAGGTGCAGATGTAACAGAGTTGTTGTTATGGGTGACTTCAACTTTCCCAATACTGTTTGGAACCTCCTTAGTGCAGATAGACTGAATGGAGCTAATTTTGTCAGGTGTGTCCAGGAAGGATTCCTGACTCAATATGTAGATAGGCCGACGAGGGGGGAGGCCATATTGGATTTGTTGCTAGGCAACAAACCAGGCCAGGTGTCAGATCTCACAGTGGGAGAGCATTTTGGTGACAGTGAGCACAACTGCATTACCTTCACCATCGCCATGGAGAGGTATAGGAGCAGACAGAATAGGAAGGTCTTTACTTTGTGTGTGGGGGCGGGATATACTGCTATTAGATAGGAGCATTGGAATATAAATGGGAACAATTGTTCTACGGGAAATGTACAACAGATGTGTGGAGGCTGTATAAGGAGTGCTTGTTGCGAATGTTGGAAAACGTTGTCCTACTGAGACAGGCAAGGAATGGTAAAGTGAAGGAGCCTTGGATAACAAGAGCAGAGGAACTTCTCATCAAGAGGAGGAAGGAATCTTACTAAAGGGAGAGGAAGCAAGGATCTGGCACAGCTTTAGAGGATTACAGGGTAGCTAGGAAAGAACTCAAAAATGGACTGAGGAGAGCTAGGAGAAGGCATAAGAAAACGTTGGTGGGAAGGTTTAAGGAAAACCCAAAGGTGTTCTACAAATATGTAATGAATAAGAGAATGATCAGAGAGAGGGTCAATCAGAGATAGTGGAGGGAACTTGTGCCTGGAGTCTGAAGAGGTAGGGGAGGCCCTAAATGAGTTTTTTGCTTCAGTATTCACCAGAGAGAGGGACCTTGTTGATAGTGAGAACACCATGGACCAGGTTAATAGACTTGAACAGATTGATATTAAGAAAATGGATGTGCTGGAAACTCTGGGAAGCATCAAGATAGATAAGTCCCCAGGGTCGGACCAGATATATCCAAGGTTACTACGGGAAGTGAGGAATGAGATTGGTGCACTTCTGGCAATGGTCTTTGCATCCTCACTCTCCATCGGAGTAGTCCTAAATAATCGGAGGGAGTATTGATAGTCTGTTCAAGAAAGGGAATAGCAAAATCCCGGGAATTACAGACCAGTCAGTCTTATGTCTGTGGTAAGCAACGTATTGGAAAGGATTCTGAGAGATAGGATTTATGACTATTTGGTAGAACATAGTTTGATTAAAGATAGTGTTATGACATGGGATAAACCCTCCTGCTTAATTTAAACCAGTTACACAGAAAAGATTTATCCCATGCAATAATCTCTGAAAATTTGAGAGGCCAAGAACTATTTAAAGTAAAAATTAACAACTTTATTTCTTTAGGTAGAACAGAGAATAATTAACTAACAACTATTTACAACTCTTTCCTCTAACCTACCTTTTACCCTCCCTTCAATAATACTAGTCCAATAAAACCCCCGATTAAGATTTACCAAAGATTCAAATTTTCAAAACCTGTCAGATGTCGAATCTTCTCTTATATCTTCCTTGGTCTTCTTTTCTTCTTCTTAGGGATTTCTGTTTCACAGGTCACTGGTTGATAAAGGTACCTTTAAGAAAGCTATTCTCCTGGAAGTCTGCAGATACTGGTGGCTTGGCAGTTCTCCTCCCAATTGTTCAATTTTCCCTGGTCCTTTACTCCCAAAGCATCGGATTGTGTCATTGGCTTTTAATAGTGTCAATATACTAAATTCAGACTTGATTGGAGTTTGGTATTTTTTGGGGTATAATTTAAACTGATTGGCCTAATTCAAATCTGTTTTGTCGTATTCAGGCAACCAGCTAATCTAGCTTTTGACCAAGTGTTACATCGTTACCTTATTCAAAACATTTGGTGCTGTGTCAGGTAGTTTTGCTAGCTTTTAACTCTCTTAAAAGTGCAGTACACCCACATCTTCATAATAAGATTCAGCATGGCTTTGTGAGAGGAAGGTCATGCCTCACAAGCCTTATTGAGTTCTTTGAGGATGTGGCAAGACAAGTTGACAAATGTCGAGCAGTGAGTGTGGTGTATATGGATTTCAGTAAGGGATTTGATAAGTTTTCCCATGGTAGGTTCATTCAGAAAATTAGGAGGTATGGAATATAGGGAAATGTGTCTGTCAGGATACAGATTGGCTGACTGAAAGAAGACTGCAAGTAGTAGTGGATGGAAAGTATTCTGTCTGGAGGTCGGTGACTGGTGGTGTCCAGGGATCTGCTCTTTGTAGTTTTTATAAATGACTTGAATGAAGAAGTGAAAGGGTGGGTTAGTAAGTCTGCCGATGATACAAAGGTCGGTGGTGTTATGGATAGTGTTGAGGGCTGTTTCAGGCTACAACAAGACATTGACAGGATGCAGAGCTGGACTGAGAAGTGACAGATGGAGTTCAACCTGGATAAATATGAAGTGATTCATTTTGGAAGGTCAAATTTGAGTGTTGAATACAGGGTAAAAGACAGGATTCTTGGCAGTGTGGAGGAACAGAGAGATCTTGGGGTCCATGTATATAGATCCCTCAAAATTGCCACCCAAGATGATAGGGCTGTTAAGATGGTGTATGGTGTTTTGCCTTTCATTAACAAGGGGATTGTGTTTAAGAGCTGCGAGGTTTTGCTGAAGATGATTTAGAGAGGGTGCAGAGGAGATTTACCAGGAGGCTGCCTGGATTGGAGGGCTTGTCTTATGAAGAGAGGTTGAGTGAGCTAGGGCTTCTCACACTGGTGAGGAGAAGGAAGAGAGGTGACTTGGTAGAGGTGTACAAGGTAATGAGAGACATAGATAGAGTGGATAGACAGAGACTTTTCCCCAGGGCAGAATTAGCTATCATGAAGGGTCGTAACTTTAAAATGATTGGAGGAAGTTATAGGGGAGATGTCAGAGGTAGGTTCTTTATACAGAGGGTGGTGGGTATGTGGAATGCAGCCAGTGGTGGTAGTAGAGTCAGAGACATGAGGGACATTTAAGCGACTGCTGGACAAGCACATGGACAGCAGTAAATTGAGGGGCGTGTAGGTTAGGTTGATCTTAGATTAAGATAAATGTTTGGCACAGCATCGTGAGCCAAAGGGCCTGTACTGTGCTGTACTGTTCTATGTCCTACATTCTATGAAACTCAACTGGACCTACCACATAAACGCAGTGGCTACAATAGCAGGTCAGACACTAGGAATACTGTGAAGAGTAACTCATCTCCTGTCTTCTTAAATCCTGTCCATCATCTGCAAGGTACAAGTCAGGAGTGTGATGGAATACCCCCCACTAGCCTGGATGAGTGCAGCTCCAACAACACTTGAGAGGCTTGACACCATCAGGGACAAAGCACTACATTCACAATCATTCATTCTCTCCACCACTGTTGCTCAGTAGCAGCAGTGTGTACTATCTACAAGATACACTGCAGAAATTCACCAAAGATCCTCAGACAGCACCTTCCAAAACCATGAACACTTCCATCTGGAAGGACAATGGCAGCAGATACATGGGAACTACACCCCCTGCAAGATCCCCCTCCAAACCACTTACTAACTGACTTGGAAATATATTGCCATTCCTTCATTGTCACTGGGTTTTGGAATTCCCTCCCTAAGGGCATTGTCGGTCAATCCACAGCAGGTGGACTGCAGCGATTCAAGAACCATCACTTCCTCAGACAGCACAGAGGTCAGTCCCCTCCCTAATGGTTGTGAAGTGGATCTATCAGACTGAGATTACAGATTGTGGATGAATATAATTCTGCTGCAGCTGAAGGCCTACAGTGCCTCATGGAGATCCAGGTTTGAATTGTTTAGCAAGTTTGAACTCTGGTCCATTTAACACTGTGGTCATGCTGTACAGTACAATGTGGACTGTTCCTCAGTTTGAAGATGCGACTTCATATCCCAAGGATTGTGCAGTGATCACTCCAGGTGATACCATCACAGACAGACCTTTCTGCAAAAGATGGAAGCAGCCACATCCTTTAGGATTCAAGCAGCTCGCTTGGTCAGTAATTGTGTAACCACGACTGTCGATGATGAGCCATGAACCATGCCCCACACAAAGTGCATTCTGTATCCTTGACATCTCACCGCTTCACTCATCAGCCTTCATATGGCTGGAGTGAATTCCAGTGTATACCACTTACCATGGTAGGATTTGAACCCATGTCCCCATTGGTCCAGGGCCCTGGATTAACATTACACCACATGTCAGCTCATTATGCTGCAATAATCTACAAAGTCACACTTAAATTGAATTTTTAACTGCTTTATACACTATAACACTGGCTAAGATATTGGAATCTTGCAATTTTCTTTCAAAATCTTACAAAGAAAAGTTGGTTGTGTATTCCTGTAATTACTGGTGGCTAAAACATGAAAAATAAACATGAAAGTACGACAGTAAGAGGTTTCTACTTTTAAATAGCTGAATGTTGGAGCATTTGAGTTATTGATGTCAGGTTATGAAAATGTAAACTGCTATTACACACAATGGCATTATGTCAACCATTGATCGACATTTAATTCTCACTCTGTTATGAATCATAAAACTTTTCTTTACCTTCTGAATATTGCTCATTTGAAATTCAGGGCTGCACCAGCCATTTCTATTACTTCCTTAATGAGAACTGTATTCTCCAGGCAAATAGGACATCTGGCTTTCAAATCATCTTTACTGAAGTATGTTAGAATAATAAAAACAGATAATGTTGGAACAGGCACAATGATGAGGCAGTGATTGTAGAAGAGGACAGTTAGATGACAATGTTAGGTCAATGACCTTCCTTCAGCATTAATCTGAACTGCTGAAAAGGTCATTGATGTGATGTATTAACCGTCACTTCCACACTGACTGTGTAGTCCAGACAGCAGAGAGGTCAGTGCCTTCCCTAACATAAAATGGAGAGTACTTCACACTGATCCAGCTCCCTCAGAGCTAGCTCTCAGAGTGAACAAAATCTCTGTCAGACACTCCTGTTTATTTTTTTTTCTCTTTCTTTTAAAAGGTGCACAAATCTTTATTCAACTCCCACCACCAGGAAGAAAGGAAACACCCAAATGGCCAGTGATAAGCAGTGCCCTTCACATCAAAGGGCAATGCTGTGTGATCAAACAGTGAAGGGGAGGGGGAGGGATTAAATCAAAATAGAAGTGAACGGGGAAATAATACACTCCACTCCCTGCAGCGCCCACCTCTCCCTGAAAACTGCAAGGATGTTGGTGGACACCACATGCTCCTTCTTCAGAGACCCCCGGGCTCTGACATAACCGTGGAAGAGGGGCAGGCAGTCGGCCCTAACAACCCCCTCCACAGCCCGCTGCCTGGACCTGTATATGGCCAGTTTGGCCTGGACTCCTGTTATTTTTTGTTCTTTTTTTTCTTTTTTACTTTTTCTGAACCAGCTCTCTCAAGAGCCAGCTGTCAGAGTGTGCAGAGCCCCTGGCACTCCTGTTAACTTTTTAAAATTTTTTAAATGTTATCTTTTTTTTAATTACCCCCACACTACCGCCTAACTGCGGTAGTACTTTTCCCCCGCACCCATATTGTGTGTGCAGGTGTGAGACACAGTGAAAGACACGAGGTGTACAAACCTTTATTCTACATCCACCACCAGGAAGAAAGGAAACATCCAACTGGCCAGTGACAAGCAGTGACCTTCACATCAAAGGGCATTGCTGCATGATCAAACTGTGAAAGGGAGGGCAAGGGTTAAATCAAATTAGAATTGGAGGGGGAAATAATGCACTCCACTCCCTGCGGTGCCCACCTCTCCCTGAACAACTCCAGGGTGTTGGTGGAGACCGCGTGCTCCTTCTCCAAGGACACCCGGGCTCGAACGTAACCATGGAAGAGGGGCAGGCAGTCGGCCCTAACGACCCCCTCCATGGTCCTGCTGCCTGGACCTGTTTATGACTAGTTTGGGCAGGCCCAGGAGCAGACCCACGAGGAGGTCTTCAGACCTGCCCTCCCTCCTCCGTACCGGGTGCCCGAAGATCAGGAGTGTGGGACTGAAGTGCAACCAAAAGCAGAAGAGGTGGTTTTTGAGAAAATCAAAAAGGGATGTAAACAACCACACCCAATATATACATGGTCCACGGACTCCACAGCACTACAGAACAAGCAGTTGGGCTGGGAGTCTGTGAATCACCACAATCTGCGGTTGCAGGGGACCCCTGCGTGTAGCACCCTCCACCCCAGATCCCCAAGAGAAAGGGGGAAGACTTCCACGTAGAGAGCCCTCCACTGGGGAGACACTCCTGTTTTTTTTTTGAAGTTTATGCATTTACTAAAACACCACATTTCCAGGTTTTGAATTCCAATAAATCAAACCAAGCCAACCTTGGCTCAAACATTTGACAGCACTCCAACTTGATTCACAAATTGAGATTATTAATTGAGTGACCCACCACCTCCAAAGGTGAATAAATGAATTAATGCATGCCATCCACAAGTTTTGAAACTTAAATTACACCTGCAAGTATTCATCATGTAACATACTTCCAGAAAAGGGCACACTCCTGTTTTTATCTGTCAGCCAGGGCTCCCTGATTGGACCAGGTTAACAACCCCAATCAGAGAACTCATATTAGAACATAGAACATAGAACAGTACAGCACAGAACAGGCCCTTCAGCCCACGATGTTGTGCCGACCACTGATCCTCATGTATGCAACCTCAAATTTCTGTGACCATATGCATGTCCAGTAGTCTCCTAAATGTCCCCAATGACCTTGCTTCCACAACTGCTGCTGGCAACGCATTTCCTATAATAGGGCGACCAGAACGGGATGCAGTATTCCAAGTGCGGTCTAACCAAAGTTTTATACAGCTGCAACAAGATCTCACGTCTCTTAAACTCAATCCCGTGTTAATGAAAGCCATATTCCATGAGATCCACCTGGCTGACCTCAGTACAATTATTATACACCTCTTGACATTCATCATGTTACCATCACTGAATCCCCCATTATAAACATTCGAGGGGGTTGCCATTAATGAGAAACTGAACTGAACTGGACTAGCCATATAAACACAATGGTCACAACAGCAAGTCAGAGGCTGGAAACCCTGCAGCAATTAACTCCAAGCTCCAGAAATACTCAAGAAGCTTGACACCATTCATAACAAAACAGCCGACCTATTTGGAACCACATCCATAAACATCCACTCCCTTCACTACCAGCGCTCAGTGTACCATAGAAATAAATGTTGGCTCAGTCAACAACATGGACATTTAGTGGAGCAATTAGAAAAACTGCTTTCTCCTCTCTTTTTTCTGCCCCCTCCTGTGTACACATTACCTCCTGTAGTTGCACTCATATTGGAAACATTTAAACATTTTTAGCTTTAACTTACTTAACTTCCTCTAAATGAACGCTGTGATTATTGAAATGTGCATGGACCCTCATCTTTATGAGGATCATTCCTCGTTCCAATTCTCCTCAGGCTCTGCCCACAACATCTGGAAAAACTCATCAGTTTTGCTTCCCATTTCCACCCTTCTTTCACCTACAACTGGGCCTGTCTTTTTCAGCTTTACTGTTTGTGTTTCTGTGAACAGTGTCCATTACAAAGCCACTGATTCCCACAGTTACCTCCACTACCTATCCTCACACCCTGGTTCCTGCAAGGATTCCATTCTGTTCTCTCAGCTTCTCTGTTTCTATCGCATTTATTCAGAAAATACTACCTTCTACTGGGCTGCCTGTGACATGACTGTTTTCCTCAATCGTGGATTCCTTCCCACATTGTGGTCACATGGCCCTTACCCATATCTGCTGCATTTCCCTGATTTCTGCCCTCACCCTTATTCCTTCCTCCCAGAACAGCAACAGTGTCCCCTTTATCCTTATTTTCCATTCCACCAGTATCTTCATTCAAAGAACTTCCACTGCCATTTCTCACACATCCATCATGATGTCACCATCAAAGAGACATTTGTCTCCATGACACCCCACTTCACTTCTTTATCACCGCAAAAGTTCATCCTCCAACTACGGCATCTTCCCATCCAATTGCCCTTTTACCTCCTCCCTCCTCATTGTCCAAGGCCCCAAACACATCTTCCAGGTGAAACAATGTTTTACTTGTCCTTTTTTGAATCTGCTGTACTGCATTCACCACTCAAAATGGTCTTCTTGGCATTGGTGAAACCAAACACAAATTGGGTGGGTGCTTTGCAGAAAACCTCTGCTCCATCAATGGAAATATCACTGACCTTCTAGGAAATCTCCACTCTTTTCAATCATTGGATTTCGATCAGGTGTCTCATGTTACTTATGATATTTATTGAGTGTGCACTGTATAATGACAGTGGTCAGAGTGGCAGTGCCAACCATGGCCTATGTTCAAGCCATAACAGTTTGCAAGATCTCCTTGATATTTCCCACCTACTGCCCACACCCTTCAAGATCTTGCCTTGTCTAATCCCACTCACCCCCACATTCCCACTATCTCAAGCTTCTGTAAACTGCGATGATATTTGCGCCAATAAAACAAGCAACCAGGCCAGCTGGGTATGTGGACATAAACATCTTATCAGATATTTTCTTATGCAACTTGTGCAGACATTTTTACACTAGCGGGACGTGAACCTAGGCCAGAGTCATGGACAATGCCATTACATCACGAGTGCCCTGGCTAGAGGCTGCCGCAGATATTCCCATATTGTGCACTAATCAGTATTTCTAATTGCAAAAACTTGAAATCAGAAAACAGGAATAAATTTCTCAGCAGATCCTAACCCTACCTCGAACTGTGACTCTAATCCTAAATATGACTCTGACCCCAATCCTGACCCTGACCCCTAACCTATCACACCGGAGTATATCCAGGACACCTTGTGAGAAATTTCCTAGATACATTTCTGAGGCAGAAAGTGCTGGAGTGAAAATTGAAGTATGTAATCGAAAAGAGGTTATTGAAAGAACAATTGGCTTTATCTCAACCTTTTGGAAAATTATTGAAACGTAACGACAGCATTTGATCTTCAGCTGTTTCGACCTGAGGCTGGAAGGAACTGTGAAGAATCCTGAGTGGGGAGAAGGTATAAACTTCACACAACTCACATTTATCAAATGCTTGTAAAGAGTTGCTGGACTCTGAATGGAGCTTTGACGATATCTAAACAAAAAATAATCCATTCTCTTTGCTTCTGAATTGTTTGCAACTACATCAAGTGAAACATTGGAAACTGTACAGCATTAACCAATCAGTCACATGATTATAGAACATAGAACAATACATAGAACAATACAGCACAGACCAGGCCCTTCGGCCCACGATGTTGTGCCAAACATTTGTCCTAGCTTAAGCACCCATCCATGTACCTATCCAATTGCCACTTAAAGGTCACCAAAGATTCTGACTCTACCACTCCCACAGGCAGCACATTCCATGCCCCCACCACTCTCTGGGTAAAGAACCCACCCCTGACATCTCCCCTATACCTTCCACCCTTCACCTTAAATTTATGTCCCCTTGTAACACTCGGTTGTGCCCGGGGAAAAAGTTTCTGACTGTCTACTCTATCTATTCCTCTGATCATCTTAAAAACCTCTATCAAGTCACCCCTCATCCTTCGCCGTTCCAACGAGAAAAGGCCGAGAACTCTCAACCTATCCTCGTACGACTTCCTCTCCATTCCAGGCAACATCCTGGTAAATCTTCTCTGCACCCCCTCCAAAGCTTCCACATCTTTCCTAAAGTGAGGCAACCAGAACTGCACACAGTACTCCAAATGTGACCTAACCAAAGTCCTGTACAG
>NC_057737.1:50777452-50801085 GCF_004010195.1 Chiloscyllium plagiosum | reverse complement strand
GCACCTTTCCACAATCTGTTTCCCCATCTGTTTCTCCACATCTCTGCTGCTATTGGGGGGTCTATAGTAAACACCCAACAAGGTGACTGCACCTTTCCTATTTCTGACTTCAGCCCATACTACCTCCAAAGGCAGATCCCCCTTGAACTGCCTTTCTGCAGCAGTTATACCATTTCTAATTAGCAACGCCACCCCCCCCTCCTTTTTTCCCACCCTCCCTAATCTTACTGAAACATCTGTAACCAGGAACCTCCAACAACCATTCCTGTCCCTCTTCTACCCACGTTTCCGTGATGGCCACAACATCGTAGTCCCAGGTACCGATCCACGCCTTAAGTTCACCCACCTTATTTCTGATACTCCTTGCGTTGAAAAGTTTATTTATAGTTTATAAATTATAATTTAATGGCTCAGAGCTAGTCAGTCAGTGATCATTTTCAGAATATGAGGTGAGGAAGGATCAGACAAAAGATTGAGATTTAGAACATAGAATAGTACAGCACAGTACAGACCCATCGGCCTTCAATATTGTGCCAGCCTTTTATCCTACTCTAAGATCAGACGAACCTACATACCTTTCATTGGACTATCTTCCATGTGCCTATCCAGGAGTTGCTTAAATGTCCCTAATGTCTCTGATTCTACCACCACTGCTGGCAGTACATTCCACACACCCACCACTCTCTGTGTAAAGAACCTACCTCTGACATCACTTTAATTAGAACAATCAAACTATATCATAACCAAAAGAGAAAATGCTGGAAAATCTCAGCAGGTCTGGCAGCATCTGTAAGGAGAGAAAAGAGCTGACGTTTCAAGTCTAACTGACAAAGCTTTGACAAAGGGTCAGTTAGATTCGAAACGTCAGCACTTTTCTCTCCTTACAGATGCTACCAGACCGGCTGAGATTTTCCAGCATTTTCTCTTTTGGTTTCAGATTCCAGCATCCGCAATAATTTGCTTTTAAACTATATCATAAGCCACACAGTGAGATTCCAATGTCTGACTGAGAAACAGACTCTAAAATGAAATAAACACGTTGTAATAATTTCCTGTTATCCTTTTTTAATCTAATGGCCCAGCTGTGGTTTGATCTTCAGATCATCAGATACAGGACATACAGCACAACAATATTTCATCATGTTGACTTCCACAGAAATTGCTCAGACATTTGATGGATAATTTAGGGTGGCATGGTGGCTCAGTGGTGTGCACAGCATCAGGAACTCAGGTTTAAAACCAGAACACCATAAGACATAGGAGTGGAAGCAAGATCATTCGGACCATCGAGTCTGCTCTGCCATTCAATCATGGCTGATGGGCATTTCAATGCCACTTACCCGAACTCTTCCCATATCCCTTAATTCCTTGCGAGATTAAGAATTTATCAATCTCTGCCTTGAAGACATTTAATGTCCTGGCCTTCACTGGCTGAAGAAATGTCTCCTCATTTCCGTTTTAAATTGACTTCCTCTAATTCTAAGGCTTTGCCAACAGGTCCTAGTATCCACGCCTGACGGAAACAAATTCCCAGCATCCACCCTTTCTAAGTCATGCATTATCTTGTAAGTTTCTATTAGATTTCCCCTCAACGTTCTAAACTCTAATGAATACAATCCCAGGATCCTCAGCCGTTCATCGTATGTTAGGCCTAGCATTTCAGGGATCATCCCGCTCCGGTGCCAGTATGTCCTTCCCGAGATGTTGGGCCCAAAAGTGGGCACAGTATTCTAAATGGAGCCTAACTAGAGCTTTATAAAGTCTCAGTAGCACATCACTGCTTTTACATTCCAACCCTCTTGAGCTAAATGACAACATTACATTCGCTTTCTTAATCACGGACTCAACCTGCAAGTCAATGTTTAGAGAATCCTGGACTAGCACTCCCAGATCCCTTTGTACTTTGGCTTTCTGAATGTTCTCACCATTTAGAAAATAGTCCATCTCTGTATTCTTTTTTCCAAAGTGAAAGACCTTGCATTTGCTCACATCGAATTTCATCAGCCATTTCCTGGATCACTCTCCTAAACTGTCTAAATCTTTCTGCAGCCTCCCCACCTCCTCAGAACTACCTGCCTGGTCTGCCTAACTTTGTATCATCGGCAAACTTTGCCAAAGTGCCCCCAGTCCCTTCATCCAGATCATTAGTATATAAAGTGAACCGCTACAGCCCCAACACTGAACCGCGCAGGACACCACTTGTCACTAGCTGCCATTCCTAAAAAGAACCATGTATCCCAACTCTCTGCCTTAAAGGTTTGATTCTACCCTCGGGTAATTGTCTGTGTGGAGTTTGCACATTCTTCCTGTGTCTGTGTGGGATTCCTCCAGGTGATTCGGTTTCCTCCCACAATCCAAAGCTGTGCAGGTTATGGTGGATTGGCCATGGGAAATTGCCCCATAGTGTCCAGGGATGTGCAGGCTAGGGGGTTAGCCATGGGAAATGAAGGGTTACAGGTATAGGTTAAAGAGATCGGTCTGGGAGGGATGGTTTTCGAAGGGTTGGTATGGATGTGATGGTCTGAATGGCCTGCTTCCACAGTGTAGGGATTCTATGATAATCTATGACAACACATTCAGGTCCCCTAGACTCCCTTTGACTGAGGGAGAGTTGTGGACAATTTGGGGCAGGACCACAGGAAGGTCATTTGGCTCTTTGAGTCAGGAGTGTGGTACTGGAAAAACACAGCAGGTCGGGCAGCACCTGAGGAGCAGGAAAATCAACGTTTTGAGCAAAAGCCCTTCATCAGGAATTCTGATGTAGGACTTTTGCTTGAAATGTTGATTTTCCTGCTCCTCCTATGCTGCCTGACCTGCTGTGCTTTTTCAGTACCACACTCTTGACTCTAATCTCCAGCATTTGCAGTCCTCACTATCATTCATTTGGTTCTTTGAACCTGGTTCACAATTGAGTGAGGTCATGACCGACTTGAGTGCTGATTGTTGTGGGAGTCAAGAGCAAACCCAGCTTTGTAAATAGCCACAAGACCATCCCATGTTCACCAACTGGGGTGGGAGGTACAGAGGAGAGAGATATGGAAAGGTTATGGGGTGTGGCAGGAGAGAGGGAATAGGGGTAGAAGGGTGATACAGAAGTGGTGGGAGGAGCTGTGTTGGATTGGGTGTCTGACCAAGTGATTCAGGAAGAGTGAGGATGGTGTTGGTCCCTGCATGGGGGAGTCCTGCCTGAGAACTCCAACACTATGTTCAAAGTTTGAAAATAAAGATGAAAGCATAAAACATTCCTCCTGCTCTCAGCCCTCACTCCCATATCCCATCCATGCCAACTTATTCCCTGTACCCAATCCCCATGATCCCTATTACCACATGTACAAACCCATGTCCCATTCCCTAACACTAATTCTGATGCCCCATAACTCATATCCCCACACATCAGTCCTTGTTCTTCCAACTCACCTATTATTTGGCAATTTCACATTTTCCCATATTGTGTCCCATTTGTCAGGTTTTTGCTCACTCATTTATACTGTACACACCCCCTTAGCAGACTCTACTCAACCCACTTTGCTGCCTAACGTGATGTCAAAGGTAAAGTTAGCTCCCATCCATTCAATCCCTCATCAAAATCATTGATACAGATCACAAATAGTTGAGAACCCAGCATTGCTTCCTATGGCATCCTACTTGTTACAGTTTGCCGCTTTATAAAGACTTATTGATGCCTACTCTCTGCTTCTTATTACCGAATCAATCTTGTATCTACACCAGTGTGTTACCACCTGCACTTTGTGCTCAGATCAACAGTTTAACTTCAAGTAACATTTGTTCCACACAAATGCAAGGCAATGACCTTCTCCAATGAGGCAATCTATCACCATCCTGAGTTACTGTTGACCAGAAACTCAACTGGACTGCCAGATAAAGACAGTGGTTACAAGAGTTGGTGAGAAGCTTGGAATCCTAGCTTACTTTCTGATTCCCCAAAGATTGTCCACCATCTGAAAAGCACATGTTAGGATGTTCTCCACTTTCCTGGAGGTGTGCAGCTCCAGCAATACCCAAGAGGTTTGACTCCATCCAGGATAAAACCTGCTTGATTGGCAGCACATCACAAACAACCACTCTTCCAACGCCAATCTTCAATTGCAACAATGCTTACCATCTACAAGATGCACTGCAGATATTCACCAAAGCATCTTTTGATGGCATTTTCCAAACCCATGGCCACTCCATCTAGAAAGACAAGAGCAGTAGTTACATGGGAATACCACCACCTCAAGTTCCCCTCCAAGCCACTCACCATCCTGACTTGGAAATATATTGCCATTCCTTCAGTGTTGCTGGGTCAAAATCCTGGAATTCCCTCTGTAACAGCATTGTAGGTTTACCTACAGCACATGGACTGCAATAGTTTAAGAAGGCAGCTCACCCCAACTTCTCAAAGGCAACTAAGGATAGGCAATACACAATGGCCCCAGCCAGTGACATCCACATCCCAGAAATGCAAAAACTATCTTGTGCAACAACTTTTGAGAGGTATCTTATCAAATGCCTTTTGCAAATTCAACTAAACCACATCCACCTGCTCCTATCTGCCCACTGTTAGTGTTACTTCACCATAAAACAAATCAATTCCTTTTACACATTTTCCCTTTCACAAAGCATTGTTGGCTTTACCTGATCAGTTATAAACATGATTAATAATGGATTCTGGTACTTTTTGAATGACAGATGTTAAGATAAATATCTAGTAGTTTTCTGATTTCAGTTTCCCTCCTTTCTTAGATAAAGATTTGCACCTGAAAGGTTATCCAGGAAATGTTAGACCGATTAAAACCATGTTTAACACCTGGGTAATGAGAACTGAACTTCCTGTCACCCTCAACTCTTTGACAATCCCTTGATCTCCAAAACTACCACATATCCCCTCAACCCTTGACCTGACCAAACCCAAATATCATCCTGACACTGACTAACCCCAACCTCACCTGACTATCCCTCCTAACCATACTAAACATCCCTTCACCACCTGACCTGATTGGCCCTTCATGCACTGATCCAAATGAGCAATCCTACCCACCGGACTCCCTACTCACCTCCTACACTGGCCATTTCCACACTGACCACACTACACAGTCATAGAGTCATCACCTCGTATAGCATGAAAATACTATGGTCCAACCATTCCATCTGCAGTCCTCACTTTCTACAACCAGTCCATGCTGAGCACATTCCCAAACTAGACTCGTCCCACCTACCTATGTTTGGCCCATAATCCTCCAACTCTTTCTTATTCATGAACTTATCCAAATGTCTTTTAAACATTGTAACTGTATCAGCATCCATCACTTCCTCTGGCAGCCCATTCCACATATGAACACTCTCTGCATAAAAACCTTGCCCCTCATGTCCTTTCAAATTTTTCTCCTCTCAGCTTAAAATTACGCACTCTAGTTTTGAGAGGCCCGACCCTAGGGAAAAGACCTTTGCTATTAATCTTTATCTACACTCCTCATGATAACCAACGTTCAAAACAGATGTTGAAACTTACAAAAGCTCATGCTGTAAAAAGAGGATCTGGCCAGTTGTCACCTGATGCTGCAGAGTTCTGACAGGTAGTGTGAGGATGGGGAGCATGGAAGATGGGAGGGAGATGGGTTGTGAGGGAGATAAAGGGTGTGGGAAGGCAGGTAAGGATGGAGAATGGGGTTTCGGGAAGCAGGGGATGCTCTGAGCTCTGTTGAGAGTTGTGTCGGAAATGTTAGAAAGGATAATGAGGAGGAAGCAAATGTTCCTTGAATGAGGAGGTTGTGACAGAATCCTAACTATAAACAATGGTCAGGACATTCTATGAATAGTAATCATGATCAGATTGCTGCAAGGCCTCCACTTTGCTCCAACATTGCTCCACGTTTCTGGCCAGCTCTTCTGAGCCCAGTTCATCAGAAATTCCACTCCTTTCCCATTCATCTCCTCCACTCTCCCCACATTCCCCACCCTCACACATCCATCCAAAGCTTGGGTGAAGATTTGTAGCTCGGGTGCTCGTTGTTGTGGTTCTGTTCACCGAGCTGGAAATTTTTGTTGCAAACGTTTCATCCCCTGTCTAGGTGACATCCCCAGTGCTTGGGAGCCTCCTGTGAAGCGCTTCTGTGGTGTTTCTTCCGGCATTTATAGTGGCCTGTCTCTGCCGCTTCCGGTTGTCAGTTCCAGATGTCCGCTGTAGTGGCCGATATATTGGGTCCAGGTCGATGTGTTTGTTGATGGAGTTTGTGGATGAGTGCCATGCTTCTAGGAATTCCCTGGCTGTTCTTTGTTTGGCTTGCCCTATAATGGTAGTGTTGTCCCAGTCGAATTCATGTTGCTTGTCGCCTGCGTGTGTGGCTACTAAGGATAGCTGGTCGTGGCGTTTCGTGGCTAGTTGATGTCACACTCTCAGAGGTCAGTGCTGAGGGAGTACTGCACTTTCAGAGGGTCAGTACCAAAGGTGTTCGCTTTTAGCTGAAGTATCAAAGCTGAGGGCACTTATTCAGATTTGCAGGAAATTATGCTGAAAGAATGTCAAGAGGGATTGTAATATGGACTCTCAGGGGAAGCAGTACACATCTTTTTTTGAAGAGAGGGTCTTTCCCCCAGCTCTCTGTTCAAATTTCCTCTTCAACCAGGTGGTCACTTGATAAGGCATCATTTGATAACTCCCCACATGGTGCAGTCCCTCGCCCTCTCTATGCATACGGGTCAAGTGAATTATCTAGCTGATCTTCTCCAGCACTTATGGAATTCTGTGCTCCTATTTGGATTCTGTTGTCAGGTCGATGCAGTGCACATATGAATCAAGGTGCTGTTTGTCCCACTGAATACAAGTCTTTAAAGTCTGATGTCATGCCAGGGTAACTCTGCAGGAATATTACTGCCAGGGTCTGTATCTGGAGCTGGATATTACTGTACTTTGTCTGCACAGAGTACAGTGTGGTTTGTATTAATTTCCTTGTTTCTGGTAAGTCTGGCGCCAGGAGATGGATGTCTGACAGATTCTGAAAATCTTGTTGCAAGTGTTCTCAGTGATAATCTGTCCAACAGACTATTTAAATCTTTCCAATGCTCAGATCCATTAAGAATTTGAGAGGAAATATCAGTGGAGTGAATGTTAAAGCTCAAAGAGCCATGAAATTCTCCATAAACCTTTATTGCCTTTGTTCACATTTATCATGCTTCACTTGGATGTATCTGACTCTCCAAGAATCACTCAGGTCATAACCTGACAGGGTGACTTTAACTGCTTCTTTACTGGATACGTTGGGTGAATTGAGTCAAAGAAGTTCACCTGTAAATCATGATACAATTATTAACTAATTATCAGTGAATCGCCATGACCAGTGGCTCAGGTGTCAAGTTCATGTGAACATCCTGTCACTCTGTGAAGCCTCTGGCAGATGGATCTGTCAGGGGTGACTATGGCCAATGGTTTTGCTTCAATAGCCAGTCACAGCTTAGGATTGAATGATATCAACCAACTTATTAACTGCTGGAGAAAAAAACTAAATGCAGAATGCAGAGAGTCTGATGTGAGAATGTTAAGCTATTGATTGTGTGTCCCTGTCAATATTTTAACAGCCAGGATGTTAATGAACAGGAGGATGTGGAATCAGCAAAGAGCTTGATTCAGGAGTAAAATAATTCACCAAATTTTTTAAAATGGCTTCAAGAGGACAATGAGAGTAAAAAAAAATCAAACAAACTGATTAGGATCAGAAGGCCTTCCAATGGCTTCAATCTGCTCCCCTCTTCAATAAGATCATTGCTGACCTCATGGGTTTCAACTTCCATGTTTCCATCAACCCCAATAACCTTGGTGTCTTTTACTTAGCAAGAATCTATTCACCCCTCTGTCTTATAAAGTCAATCACTCTGCTTCCACATCTGAGGTAGAGAGTTGCATAACGCTCTGAGTGAAAAGATTATCCTCCTCATACACATCTAACACAACTTCTCATTTTAAACAGTGTCCCCTAATCTAAACTCACTCCCCGAAAGACTCATCCTTCCACACTTCAATCAAATCACACCTCACTCTTCTAAACTCCAAGCTCAGTCTGTCCAACCTTTCCTCATAAAACAGCTCACTCAGTCCAGGAATCAATCTAGTAAACCTCCTCTGAACCACCTCCAATGCATTTACATCCATCTTTAAAGAAGGAGACCAAAAACAGTAAAAAAAAATGATACAAGAACTGAAGATTCTTAAAATCAGAAACAAAAACAGAAATTGATGGAAAGACTCAGCAGGTCTAGCAGCCTCTGTGGAGAGAAATCAGAGTTAGTGATTCAAGCCCAATGCCCCTTCTTCAGAATGTTCTGAAGAGGTGTCATTGGATCCAAAACTTTAATTCTGATTTCTCTCCACAGAGTCTGTCAGACCTGCTGAGGCTTTCCAGCAATTTCAGTTTTTGGACTAAGAAATGTACGCAGTACTTGACATGTAGTCTCATGAATACCTGTATGACTGAAGCATAACATGCTTGCCTTTATGTTTAATTTTTCTTGAAACAAAGGAGATCATCCCATTAACTTTCTTGATTACTTACTGTACCCGCAAACTAACCTTTTGAGACTCAGACACCAAGACATCTAGTTCCCTCTGCACCTCAGAATTCTGCAGGCATTCACTATTTACATGATACTCTGCTTTTATTTTCTTCCTACCAAAGTGAACATTTTCACATTTTCCCTCACTATATGCCATCTGTCAGAATTTTTCCCTCACTTACCTATTCATATCCATCTGCAACGTCCTTATGCCTTCTCCATAAAATACTTTCCAAGCTATAGAACATAGATAGAACATAGAACAATACAGCACAGAAGAGGCCCTGCGGCCCACGATGTTGTGCCGAACATTTGTCCTACCTTAAGCACCCATCCATGTACCTATCCAATTGCCACTTAAAGTTGGCCAATGATTCTGACTCTGCCACTCCCACAGGCACACATTCCATGCCCCCACCACTCTCTGGGTAAAGAACCTACCCCTGACATCCCCCCTATACCTTCCACCCTTCACCTTAAATTTATGTCCCCTTGTAACACTCTGTTGTACCCGGGGAAAAAGTTTCTGACTGTCTACTCTATCTATACCTCTGATCATCTTATAAACCTCTATCAAGTCACCCCTCATCCTTCGCCGTTCCAACGAGAAAAGGCCGAGAACTCTCAACCTATCCTCATACGACTTCCTCTCCATTCCAGGCAACATCCTGGTAAATCTTCTCTGCAAAGCAGAGAAATGACATCCAGTGAGAGTGAGTAGACTGTTGTTGGGATGAGGTGAAGGAGCCTCTTGGCAAAACCACATCGTCTCCAACCTCATCCGTGTTGGCAGATGTCGTTGGTGATGGTGGGGAGGGCTAATGGAGGGGGGGGTGAAGAGGAGGAACTCAAGCGGCTGCTGCCTGCACCTGTCTTCAAAGGGACCACTTTCAAGAAGAGGTGGTGAGCTTTGCACCCAAGAGAGCATCACGAGGAGAGATCAGGGGCTTGTCCACACTTCCACCCACTTCCCCCTTGGCTCAAAGCTGAAGGCACTTGCTGAGATGCAAGTCCCTCAGTGCTGCCAGACTTCAAAATTCCTTTGGAGCTGCTTCTTGGGAGCTTTTTCTGACAGTCAAGTTCCCACCTCAAATCATGCTCTCGTCTGTGCTCAGCAGAAACCAGTTTCCAAGACGGGACCAGTTATCCGCATCAAGTGCAAACACTTACCTGTTCTACCTCAGGAAGGTTGACTTCAACTGTGCCACGTAGTGTTGTGCTGGAAAAGCACAGCCAGTCAGGCAGCAGCCGAGGAGCAGGAGAGTCGATGTTTTGAGCATAAGCTCTTCACCGTGAATGTGATGAAAGGCTTATGCTTGAAACGTCGACTCTCCTGCTCCTCGGATGCTGCCTGACCACAGTACCACACCTTTCCAGCACCACACTTTTTGACTCTGATCTCCAGCATCTGCAGTCCTCAATTTTTCCTTCAACTTGTGCCACCCCTACAACTGCCCAGCTAAGATCAACATAGATGTTGTCTGGAATCTCAGTTCTGTATGATTTCAAGTCCAGTTGCACACATTGGAGTCTCCTCTGGGACAGAAAAGACCTGTTCAAAATCTTCCTTCCTAACAAGTATCTCCTCTAGCTTACCAGTCCATTTCACACACTCCTCTTCAACAATATGGTCCTTCTCGTTTGTAAATACACTATCTTGGCTATCCGTGAATCTAGCTTCTATTGCCTTTGCTTCCCACTTCTAAGTTATTGCTGTAAACTGTAAAAGCAGAGGCTTCAACATAGCCCCCTGCAGGATTCCATTTATCACGTTGTGTCAATTAGATAAAGACCCATGGATGCAAACGGACTGTTTTCTGCCGGACAGTCCTGAAAACCAGCAACATTTAGTACAAAACAACCTCCTGTTGAACTGAATGGAGCAGAAGAAGTAGAGATTGGGAGAAGGAGGAGGAGTTGGAAATTGAAAAGGCAGCACGTGGGTGGGGGCAGAAATTTAAACTGAAGTGTAAATATGAAACATGGGGTCTTATTATACAATTTGAATAATTAACTCTCACCTCACTATCTACCCCCATTTCTTTAAAACCAGAAGTGAGGAGTTTAAAACAAGCTGGGATTGCAGTTCAGATTTTTAACATTTTTATAACCTATCTAAATTAAACCCATCCATTTTGGAGGTTAAAGCTATACCCAAACTTCTATCCAGTGTTACACAATATGACACGCCATTCAACAATTGATCCATGCGGGGTGTTTCCCACACACATCTCTTTTCCTTTTAATCATCTCTCCCCACCCTTTACTCTATCCCTCTCCTCTCTCAGGTATCTATTCAGCCTCCTCTTAAATGCATCAACCACTCCGTGACAGTAAGTCTCACATTTGCAACACTTTCTGTGCAAGGAAATTCTTCCTCATGCTATTACAATCTATCAATGACTGTCTTGTACTTACATTATTTGTTATCTATCTTATTTATGAAACAGTATTCCAGAATCACTGACAAGTGGAAACAATGTCCATACATGTAAACACTTGGACCGACTTCATGGTTTCAATTAGTTTCCCTCTGAGTCCTCCCTTTCCTGGAGAAATGAACTGCAGACAGTTTCATTGTTCCTGTCAGCTGCATCCTCTTGAATTCTGATTCATTTGATTTGGTTCCAATGCCAGGCATACACATGGACTGGGAAGAGCTTGCATTAGAAACACTAACAGGATATGTGCCTTCTCCTGGCTCAGCAAAACAGTCTATTGTGAACCACTGGCACCATCTACAGGTCTGACTGAGAAACTTTCACCAAACGTAATTGATGATTGAAAAGACCAAATGTTGGAGATCACAGCAGGTCTGACAGCATCCATGGAGAGAGAGCAAGCTAATGTTTCGAGTCTAAATGACTCCTCATCAGAGCAACTCACAGAATTGTCACAGCACAGAAAGAAGCCATTTCAGTCTCAGATTTATTCATAGGGGCATAGAGGGCAAGAGGGGGATGTAGAATTTGTACAAGATACTTTTTAGAATGTCTCAGCTGCAGCATTGTGTACAGTTGTGGGTGCCACAGGATAGGAAAGATATGAATGCACTGGAGAGAGAGAGAGAAGGAGCAACTTACAGGGATGAGACCAGGAATGAGAAAACTGAGAGGAGATCTGATAGGAGTTTTCAAAATCATGAGCGGGGCTGTATAGAGTTGAAAGGATGAAACAGTTTCCACTTGTAAAAGGAACAAGAATGAGAGGGCATATATTTTAGAGCATTGTGCAAACGAAACAAGGGTGATGTAAGAAAAAAACACTAGATAACAGAGTCGGTGCAGGTACGATAACTAGAATGGCCTCCTTCTGCACTGTAATAATTCTGATTCTGAGTGTGCACGGTAACCATTTTAAATTTGCCATTTTCTCATAACCCTCCTCATTGTTTCAAGTCAAATAATGAACGAATGCCTCTTGAATGTCTCAATTGAACCTTTCACCATTGCATTTCCAGGCAGCGCAGTCCATATCCTAACTACTCATTATGTAAAATGTTTTATCATTGGTTTGTTTTAGAAAACACTTCAGAACTGTGTTCTCCAGTTCTCAATCCTTTTTTTGAGAGAGAAAAGTTTCTTTCTATCAATTCTGACCAGAGTCCTCATGATTTTGAAAACAACTGTCTCTAATTTTTCATTATTAGTTTTAAATCAATTTTTGGTTTGGAGCTGTGAGTTATGAGCTGAGAGCTGAAAGGTGACCTTAGGGCTGTGAGCAGCAGCTTATGTTAAAAAATACAACAAACAATCTGTTACTTGTTTTTGAGGCCTGGCCTAAAAGTTAATTGAGGATTGGTTCTTGATCAAAGAACTCTATAGACTGTTTGACTCCTGAATGACAGTGTGTTTAATCAGATAGTAAATGTTTTGCCATTAACAAGGTCAGTACCTGGGAATTAGTTCTACCAAGTCTGGGAGAGAACATGACGATCAAACAGAGGAAAGCTTTTTAAAACTGTTTTGAACTGGGAGTTTCTGTGAGAAGGAGTTTGGCGGTTGATGTCGTAGCATGAAGATTTGAAAGCTCCCTGCCTAACCTCCCATGATGAGCCATTGGAGGTTCAGAGAATATAAACAATGTTAGAAATTACTGAATCCTCCTCAGAATAAACTGAAAAGGTAGCACTGACATCTTCAGAAAATCAATCAAGAGACATTCTCATTTATCTGTGATACAATGCATCTGTGAAACTACTTAAGTAACCTAGTAAGTTCTGTTAATTTTTAAAATTTATTCCTTAACTCTGTTTATTTGTTTGACTGTCTTATGTGTGAGAATGGGTGTTGAAAACAAAGTTTATTGGATTTAAGCTTGAACTCAAAACCTTTCTAAAAATAAGAATCTAGTAGTGAGAAAGAAACCATTGTTAATTGTCAGGAAAAGACCATCTCGTTCACTAATGTCCTTTAGGGAAGGATGCTACCCTTACCTGGTCTGGACTACATGTGACTTCAGACCCACAGCAATCTGGTTAATTCTTAACAATTAAGAACAACCAATAAATGCTGGCCCAGTCAGTGATACCTACATCCCATGAATGAATATAAATAAGACATAAGCATAATTTGGTTATTTTATTGTTTAACTGTGCTCTGCTAAAGTTACTGTATTGTTAATGAATTATTACATTTTTGTCTGAGCTATAAACCTGGAGTCTAGTATCAAGAATTCACAAAATCTGGGATTGGTTATTCCAAAACTCTGGTTAGTTTTTGAATGTTTAAACTTTCCTGTGTTTTACAAATACAGAGGGAGGAAAGCTGATTTGATTCTGCTGCCTGTGTCCATGTCATAACAATTGGTAAAGACAGATGTAACGTATTAATTTAACATTAACAATGGATCTTGCCTCATTTGTGTAAATCCCATTGATGCTTCTTAATGGTTCCTATTCTTCCTTTTACCATTCTTTTACTTTTGAAAGCTTGGCATCATAAAGAAAGGATCAGGTATAGGCCATTAAGCTCACTGATTCTGCTCCACCATTCAGCATGATCCCAGCTGATCCATTTCCTTAACACCATTGTCCCATCCACCACCCATCCCCCCTCATGCCTCTTGAAACCTTAATGTTCTAGAAATCTATCCAGCTTAAATATATTTGGAGACTTTATATTTGTAGCCTTTTGTGAAAAAGAATTCCATAAATTCACCACACTATCAGTAAAGACATTTCCATTCATTCCAGACTAAAATGGTCTGGAATAATCTGACACTGTGACCCTTTTGTCTGGACCCACCCATGTCAGGGAAAACAGCATCCCTGAATCCAGCTTATCCAGACTGGACAAATAATTATACCTTTCAGCTGAGGTGCCTATAGAAGACTTTGGAATTTCCCTTTATGTTGGCTGTCAGTCTTTTTGCATAATCAATCTTTGCTTTCCTTATTTGATTTTTTGTCCCCCTTTGAACTTATGTATTCCTCTTGGTTTTAGTTTCTATCTGATAATGGATCTGAGCACACTTTGTGTTCCTAATATTTATACAATCAATCCAAACCCAATTAACTTTGATTTAATGTCTTAGCATCAAGTTTGACCTGCTTCAGAGGTGTGTAATAATGTTCCTGAACATGTTGGTTGGGAAATATCTAAATACATCCTGTTACTTTATTCCATTAGGTCTTACACATGCCCTCAAAACATTTTAGATGATACCAGACAACACTGACATCTCGACATCCAAACAGAGGTGCTGAGTCATCGCTCATTTGCATTCTGGGAGTGGAATTAACAGTCAGTGTTGGTCCGAAGGGCAAGGTGGAAGAAGCTGTATTAGGACCCTTACTCACTGGAGTTCTTCTGGTTTTTAAATAGTCCAGGAATCTCCTGTGGCTATTCCCCTGCAAATCAGATATTCTGTTTTGAATACTGTCGAGGGGAATAGCCACTCAGGGATAACAGCAGCTGCCAAATTCATAGTATCATGGTTGGCTCTGCTGCAGAGCGAGGGAGAGATAAGCATGGAATTGCTATAGTTGTAGGGAATTCAATCGTAACAGGAGTAGATAGGCATTTCTGTGGCCGCAAATGAGAGCCCAGGATGGTGTGCTGTCTCCCTGGTGCTAGAGTCCTGGATATCTCGGAGAGGTTGCAGGACATTCTGGAGAGGGAGGGTGCACGGCCAACGGTCATGATACATGTTGGCACCATCGACATAGGTTAAAAAAAAGGATGAGATCCTAAAAGCAGAATATTAAGAACTAGGAAGAAAGCTGAAATGTAGTATCTCAAAGATAGTTATCTCAGGTTTACTACCAGCACCACAAGACACTCAGAGTAGACACAGCATATAGGATGAACACGTGGCTGAAAAGATGGTGTGAGGGGGAGGGTTTCAGATTCGTGGGGCATTGGGATCAGTTGTAGGGGAGGTGGGATTTATGCAAACTGAACGGGTTACACGTGGGCAGGACCAGGACTGATGTCCTTGGGAGTATACTTGGTAGAGTGGTCAGGGAGGGTTTAAACTAGTCTGGTATTGAATTGAATTGAATTTATTGTCACGTGTACCGAGGCACAGTGAAAAGCTTTGCCTTGCGAACAATACAGGCAGCTCACAAAGTTAAGTAGCGTGAGTAACATCCCACCGAAAGTCAATAATGAGTTCCTTGGTTTTGCCAGCATTAAGAGCTAGGTTGTTCTCAGTGCACCATTTTTCCAGGTCTTCCACCTCCCACCTGTTGTCTGTTTTGCCGCCATCTGAGATTCGATCGACTATGGTGGCGTCATCAGTGAACTTGAAAAAGGCATTAGTCTGATATTTGGCAATACAATCATGGGTGCACAGCGAGTACAGTAGGGGGCTGAGTACGCACCCCTGGGGGGGCTCCAGTGTTGAGTGTTAGTGAGGATGAAATATTGTCCCCAGTCTTCACTGATTGTGGCCTGTGGGTCAGGAAACTGAGGATCCAGTTGGGGCTTAGTCCGAGATCACTAAGTTTAGTAATCAGTCTCGAGGGATAAAAGTGTTGAAGGCTGAACTGTAGTCAATGAGTTGGATTCTTATGTAGCTGTTCTTGGTGTCAAGATGTTCTAGGGAGGAGTGAAGGGCAAGTGATATGGCATCTGACATGGATCTGTTGGTCCAATAGGCAAATTGGAGTGAGTCAAGAGTAGTGGGGAGGCTGGAGTTGATTAATGCCATGACCACCGAAGTTAGGGCCACTGAGCGGTAGTCATTGAGACGTGTTACATGAGCCTTCTTCAGCACAGGGATGATGTTGGCCCTCTTGAAACAGGCAGGGAGAGTGGCCTGCTGCAGGGAGAGGTTGAAGATGTCCTAGAAGACGTCCGCCAGTTAATCTGCACATGCTCTGAGTACACGGCCTGGTACTCCGTCTGGTCCCAATGCTTTCCTTGGATTCACATGAAGGAAACTGACCTCTGATGCAGTGACTGTTGGGAAAGGTTTGTCAGGACTTGTCGGAATAGGTGTTACCTTTCTGCTGAAATTCTGCTCAAAGTGAGCATAGAAGGCATTGAGACGATCTGGAAGGGATGTGCCATCGTCTGTTATCTTGCACTGCCTCCTTTTAGAACATGATAGGGGGATGGAACCAGAGGAGTAGGGGCAGTAGATGCAGAATTTAAGGAAGAGATAGAAACCAAAGCAAACATGACTAAGAACAGGACCGGCTGGGAAACGCTGCTGAACAGAGCAGGGGAGGAAGTCTGAAATGCATGTGTTTCATTTTGAGAAGTATAATAGGCAAGGTAGATGAATTATGACATTATTATGATTATAGAGACTTGGCTGAAAGAGGGTCAGGACTGGCAGCTGAATGTGCCAGGATTGAGATGTTTCAGGTGTGATAGAAAGGGATGGAAAAGGGATGGGAAAGTTGCAAAGCTGGTAAAGGAGCATATCATAGTTGTACTGAGGGAGGATACATCAGAGGACTCATGCAGCGAGGCAGTATGGGTAGAACTCAGGAATAGGAAAGGTGAAATCATAATGCTAGGGATATACTACAGGCCTCCTGATAGCTGGTGGGAGATAGAGAAGAGAATATGTTGACAGATTTTGCAAAGATGTAAAAACAGCAGGGTTATTGGTGGGTGATTTTAACTTCCCCTGTATTGATTGGGACTCACTTCGTGCTAGGGGTTTGGATGGGGCAGAATTTATAAGGCCCATTCAAGAGGATTTTTTGGCACAGTATGTAAACAGTCCAACCAGGGAAGGGGTAATTACTGGGCCTGGTTTTAGGAAATGAGCCCGGCCAGATGAATGAAGTTTCAGTGGGGGAGCATTTCGGGAGTAGTGTCCATAATATCATGAGTTTTAAGATACTAATGGATTGGGATAACAGTTGTCCTTCAGTGAAGGTGTTAAATTGATGGAAAACAACAATATTAGGCAGGAACTGGAGAATGTTGATTGGAGGCTGTTGTTTGAGGGTAAATCTACATTGGCCATGTGGGAGTATTTCAAACTGTAGCTGATAAGAGTGGCAGGGAGAGTGGCCTGCTGCAAGGAGTGGTTGAAGATGTCCTAGAAGACGTCCGCCAGTTAACCTGGAGTGGCATATTTCTGAGAGAATGAAGGATAGGTGTGGCATGTTAAGTGAACTTTGGATGACCCAGGGATGTTAGAACCTTGGTCAAAAAGAAAAAGGAAGCATACGTAAGGTCCAGGAAGATGAGAACTGATCATATAAGGCAAGTATGAAAGAACGTGAACAAGGAATTAGAAGGGCTAAAAAGGGTCATAAAAACAGGATTAAGGAGAATCCCAAGGCTTTTTATGCATATAAAGAAAGCAAGAGAGTAGCCAGGGAAAGAGTTGGCCCACTCAAGGACAAAGGAGGAAATCTATGTGTGGAGCCAGAAGAGGGAGGTGAGGTCCTAATGAATACTTTGTGATATTCACTAAAGAGAAGGAATTGGTGGAGGATGATCTCAGAGAAGGGAGTGTCAAGTTTATAAACCAAATTGTTATTAAAAAGGAAAATGTGTTGTGTATTCAGGTAGATAAGTCCCTGAGTCCCTTTGGGATCTATCCCAAAATAATGAGGGAGGCAAGAGAATAAATTGCTGGAGCATTGACAGACATCTTTGCATTGTCTTTGGCCACAGGTGAGGTCCCAGAGGACTGGAGAATAGTCAATGTTGTCCTATCGTTTAAGAAGGGTAACAGGGATTATCCAGGAAATTACAGGCCTATGAGCCTCATGTCAATGGTAAGGAAATAATTGGGGAAGATTCTCTGGGACTAGATCTGTGAACATTTAGAAGCAAACAGACTCATTAGCGATAGACAGCGGGGTTTTGTGTGGGGGAGATTGAACCTCACTAACTTGATTGAGTTTTTTTGAGGAGATGATAAAGATGATTGATGAGACAAAAGCATCAAAGATGTTGTCTATGTGGATTTCAGTAAAGCCTTTGACAAGGTCCCTCATGATAGACAGGTACAAAGGTTAAGTCACATGGTATCAAAGGTGAGCTGGCAAGATGGATACAGAGCTGACTTCACCATAGGAGACAGAGGGTAATGGTGGAAGGATGCTTTTCAGAATGGAGGGCTGTGACTAGTGGTGTTCCACAGGGATCAGTGCTGGGACTTCTGCTGTTTGTGATCTACATAAATTATTTGGAGGAAAATGTAGCTGGTCTAATTAGTAAGCTTGATGATGATACCAAGATTGGTGGAGTTGCAGATAGTGAGGAGGATTGTCAGAGGATACAGCGGGATATAGATCAGTTGGAGGCATGGGCAGAAAAATGGCACATGGAGTTTAATCCGGACAAATGTGAAGTAATGCATTTTGGAAGGTCAAGAACAGGTGGAAATTATACAGTGAATGGCAGAACCCTTAAGAATATTGAAATTCAGAGGGATATGGGTATGCAGGCCACTCTAGGGAGCAGCATGGCTAGATAGGATTGTGAAAAAGATGCTTGTCTTCATTGGAAGGGGCATTAAGTTTAAGGATAGATAGGTAATGCTGCAGCTTTATAGAACTTTAGTTAGGCCACACTTGGAGTATTGTGTACAATTCTGGTCACCACACTACCAGAAGGATGTGGATTATTTGGGGAGGGTACAGAAAAAGTTTACCAGGATGTTACCTGGCATGGGGGATTTTAGCGATGAAGAAAGGTTGGATAGATTGGGTTTGTTTTCCTTGGAACGCAGGAGGTTGAGGGACGACCTAATACAAGTTTATAAGATTGTGAAGGGCATCGATAGTATGGAAAATATGAGGCTTTTTCCCAGGATGAAGGGGTCAATTACTGAGGGACACAGGTTCAAGGTGTGAGGGGGGAAGTTTAAAAGAGATATGCGAGGCAAGTTTTTCACACAAAGGGCAGTGAGTGCCTGGAACGTGCTGCCAGAGGAGGGGGTGGAAGCAGACACAATAGCAGCATTCAAGTAGTACCTGGATCAAGTGAAGACAGTTTTAGAATGGAAGGGCAAAATGTGTCAGCGCAGGCTTGGAGGGCTGAAGAGCCTGTTCCTGTGCTGTATTGTTCTTCATTTTTAGACCCAGCCATTCACCAAGGAAAATTATCCTTGGAAGGTTTGCTGAAAATAAAATCCAACAGCTTTTCCAGAGCAGGGTTTGGACAAAGATGTCATAAATGAAATGGGCTATGCATCACTATGGATGCAATCGTGTTTGTGAATTCAGAGAAGTACAACATTTTTCAGTAATAATGGAGCTAAAGCCCAGTGACACTGACCATTATCTCGCCAATTTGAGGAAAGAGTCTGGTGTTCATTGTGAGGTGATGAGGGAAAAAGGTCTTTGATGGGTTTCCTGCCAACCAACATTCCCATTGTATGACTCCGGGAAGCAGTAAACTACAGGCTTCCATACAGTAGTCAGAAACTGGGATGCAAGATATACCAGGAGATAGAAAAGACATGTAGGAAAGCAAAATTACGGTGATCATGGGGGATTTCAAAATACAGGTAGACTGGTAGTGGATCACAAGAAAAGGAATTTGTGGAATGTCTACAAGATGCTTTTGAAGCAACTTGTGGTGGAGCCCACTAGGGAACAGGCAATACTGGATTTAATGTTGTACAATGAGGCAGATTCAATAAATGAGCTTAAAGTGAAGAATAGGAAGGATATTATTAAATTGGAGAGGATTCAGAACCAGAATGTTGCCGGGACTGGACAATTTGAGTTATTCGGAGAGGCAGGGTAGGCTGGGACTACATAGGAGGTTGAGGGTGACTTAGTAGAGGTTTATAAAATCATGAGGGGCATAGGCAAGTTGAATAGCATGGGTCTTTTCCCTAGGATGGGGGATTTCAAAACTAGGGGACATATTTTTAAAGTGAGAGGAGGAAGTTTTGAAAAGGATCGTGTGTGCAATGAACTGCCAGAGAAAGTGATGGATGCAGGTATAGTTAGTGTTTAAAATACATTTGGATAAACACATGCATAGGAAAGGTTTGGAAGGATATGGGCAGAAAACAGGCAAGTGGGATTAGTTTAATTTGGGAAACTTGGTTGGCATGGACTAGTTGGAATGAAGGGTTTCCATGTTGTTTCCATGCTGTTTCAATGAACCCTACGGATCATAATATGATTGAATTTACTCTGCAATTTGAGAGGGAGAAGATAGAATCAAAAGTAATAGTATTAAAGCTGAATAAAGGCAACTACAGAGGCATGAGGGAGGAGCTGGGTAGAATTGACTGGGAGAGGAGCCTAGCAGCAAAGATAGTGGAACTGCAATGGCAGGGGTTTCTGGGAGTAATTCAGGAGATACAGCAGAGATTCATCCCGAGGAAAAAAACAGCACGGTGCAGGGTGGTTGAAGCTGACTAGGGAAGTCAGGGATAGCATAAAATCAAAAGAGAAAGCATATAATGTAGCGAAGGCCAATGGGAAGCCAGAGGATTGAGAAGCTTACAAAGACCAACAAAGGACAATAAAAACTGAAATAAGGAGGGAGAAGATTAAATATGAGGGTAAGCTAGCCAGTAATATAAAGCAAAGACTGGAAAAGTTACTTAAATATATAAAGGGCAAAAGAGAGGCAGAATTGGGCATTGGGCAGCTGGAAAATGACGCTGGACAGTTAGTAATGGGGAACAAGGAGATGGCTGAGGAACTGAATAATTACTTTGAATCAGTCTTCACTGTGGAAGACACAAGTAATATCCCAAAACTTCAAGTGGGTCAGGGGCCAGAGCTGAGTGTGGTGGCCATCACCAAGGAGAAGGCGCTTGAAAAACTGAATTGCCTGAAGGTGGATACATCAACTGGACCAGACGGATTACACCCCAGAATTCTAAGGGAGATAAGCTGAAGAGATAATGGAGGCATTAGTGGTTATCTTTCAGAAATTGCTGGAATCAGGGAGGGTCCCAGAGGACTGGAAAATCACTAACATAACATTCCCGTTTTAAAAAAAGGGAGTAAGGTAGAAGATGTAAAATTGAAGACCGAATAGCCTAACCTCGAGCCTGAGTAAGATTTTGGATTCTATCGTGAAGGATGAGATTTCTGAATTCTTGGAAGTGTATGGCAAAATAGGGCAATGTCAGCAAGGTTTCATCAAGGGGAGATCATGCCTGAGAAATCTGCTGGAATTCTTTGAGGAGGTAACGAGCAGGTTAGACCAAAGAGAACCAATGGATGTTATCTACCTGGACGTCAAGAAGGCCCTTGACAAGGTGCCGCACAGGAGGCTACTGAGTAAGATAAGGGCCCATGGTGTTAGAGGCAAGGTGCGAGCATGGATAGAAAGCAAAGGAATAAAAGGGTCCTTCTCAGGATGGCAACCAGTGACAAGTGGTGTTCCGCAAGGCTCAGTGTTGGGACCACAGCTTTTCACTTTATACATTAATGATCTAGATGAAGGAACTGAGGGCTTTCTGGCTAAGTTTGCAGATAATACAAAGATAGGCGGAGAGACCAGTAATATTGAGGAGGTGGGGAGGCTGCAGAAGGATTTGGACAGGCTAGGAGAGTGAGCAAAGAAGTGGCAGATGGAGTACAACGTGGGAAAGTGTGAGGTAGGAAGAATAAAGGCATGGGTTATTTTCTAAATGAGGAGAAAATTCAGAAGTCTGAAGTGCAAAGAAACTTGGGAGTTCTAGTCCGGGATTCTCTCAAGGTAAACCTGCAGGTTGTCAGTAGTTAGGAAGGCGAATGCAATGGTGACATTTATTTCGAGAGGACTTGAAGATAAAAGCAGGGATGTACTTCTGAGGCTTGAGAAGGCTCTGGTCAGACCACATTTGGAGTATTGTGTGCAGTTTTGGCCCCATATCTCAGGAAGGATGTACTGGCTCTGGGGTGTATTCAGAGAAAGTTCATGAGAATGGTCCCAGGAATGAAAAGCTTAACGTATGAGGAATAGAACATATAGAACATAGAACAATACAGCACAGAACAGGCCCTTCGGCCCACGATGTTGTGCCGAACATTTGTCCTAGATTAAGCACCCATCCATGTACCTATCCAATTGCTGCTTAAAGGTCACCAATGATTCTGACTCTGCCACTCCCACAGGCAGTGCATTCCATGCCCCCACCACTCTCTGGGTAAAGAACCTGGGTAAGAACTCTGAGTCTATACTCGATGGAGTTTAGAAGGATGAGGGGGGGATCTAATTATGCAGAATACTGAATGGGTTGGACAGAGTGAATGTTGGGAAAATGTTTCCATTGGTAGGAGAGACTAGCACCTGAGAGCACAGCCTTAGATGAAGGGGAAGACCTTTTAGAACAGAGGTAAGGAGAAACTTCAGCCAGAGAGTGGGGAATCTGTGGAATTAATTGCCACAGAAGGCTTGGAGACCGGGTCAGTGAGTATATTTAAGACTGAGATAGGTAGGGTCTTGAGGCTGCTGATAGCAGAATTCAGGGAGCCAGGAGAGAAGCTAAAGAGGAGCACCTCAAAGGTAGTGATCTCAGGATTGCTACCAGTGCCACATGCTGACCAGGGTAGAAATGAAAGAATAGGCAGGATGAACACGTGGCTTGAGAGATGGTGTAAGGGGGAGGGGTTCAGATTTGTGGGACATTGGGACCAGTTCTGGGGAAGGTGGGACTATTACAAATTGGACGGCCTACACCTGAACCAGACTGGAACTAATGTCCTTGGGGGAGTTTTTGCTACTGTTATTGGGGAGATTTTAAACTAATGTTGGAGGGGGCTGGGAACCAGAAGAGAAAACTAGTAGACAGTGAGGTGGAAACTAGAGACTGTAAGGATCATGGAGTTAGCATTACCAAGAGGAAGAGTAGGCAGAGAGCAGATGAATGCAAAAGAACTGGCGGCCTGAAGTGCATATATTTTTCTGCAAGGAGTATAGTGGGTAAGGCAGATGAATTTAGGGCTTGGATTGGTGCCTGGGGCTATGACGTTATTGTGATCACGGAGACTTGGTTGAAAGAAGGGCATGATTTGCAACTAAATGTTCCCCGTTACTCAGAAGGGAAGGGTGAAGAAGAGCAGAGCAGTAGTAATTGGGGACTCGATAGTTAGGGGCACAGATAGGCGGTTTTGTGGGAACGAGAGAGACCCGCGTTTGGTATGTTGCCTCCCAGGTGCAAGGGTACGTGATGTCTCTGATCGTGTTTTCCGGGTCCATGTTCCCCGTTACTCAGAAGGGAAGGGTGAAGAAGAGCAGAGCAGTAGTAATTGGGGACTCGATAGTTAGGGGCACAGATAGGCGGTTTTGTGGGAACGAGAGAGACTCGCGTTTGGTATGTTGCCTCCCAGGTGCAAGGGTACGTGATGTCTCTGATCGTGTTTTCCGGGTCCTGGAGGGGAAGGGGGAGCAGCCCGAAGTCGTGGTCCATATTGGCACCAACGACATAGGTAGGAGGAGTGCCGAGGATGTTAGACAGGCTTTCAGGGAGCTAGGTTGGAAGCTCAGAGTTAGAACGAACAGAGTTGTTGTCTCTGGTTTGTTACCCGTGCCACGTGATAGAGATTCGAGGAATAGGGAGAGAGAACAATTAAATGCGTGGCTTCAGGGATGGTGCAGGAGGGAGGGGTTCCAGTTTTTGGATAACTGGGGTTCTTGCTGGGGACGGTGGGACCTCTATAAACAGGATGGTCTACACCTGAAACTGAGGGGCACCAGTATCCTTGG
>NC_057737.1:50747034-50774882 GCF_004010195.1 Chiloscyllium plagiosum | reverse complement strand
AGATTTTTGAAAGTTGCCACCCAGGTAAATAGTGCGGTGAGGAAGGCATATGGCGTACTGGCTTTTATTGGTAGAGGAATTGAGTTCCGGAGTCCTGAGGTCATGATGCAGTTGTATAAGACTCTGGTGCGGCCGCATCTGGAATATTGTGTGCAGTTTTGGTTGCCATACTATAGGAAGGATGTGGAGGCACTGGAACGGGTGCAGAGGAGGTTTACCAGGATGTTGCCTGGTATGGAAGGAAGATCGTATGAGGAAAGACTGAGACACTTGGGGCTGTTTTCATTAGAGAAAAGAAGGTTTGGGGTGACTTGATTGAGGTGTACAAGATGATTAGGGGTTTAGATAGGGTTGACCATGAGAACCTTTTTCCACGTATGGAGTCAGCTATTACGAGGGGGCATAGCTTTAAATTAAGGGGGGGTAGATATAGGACTGAAGTTAGGGGTAGGTTCTTCACTCAGCGAGTCGTAAGTTCATGGAATGCCCTGCCAGTAGCAGTGGTGGACTCTCCCTCTTTATGGGCATTTAAGCGGGCATTGGATAGGTATATGGAGGATAGTGGGTTAGTATAGGTTAGGTGGGCTTGGATCGGCGCAACATTGAGCGCCAAAGGGCCTGTACTGCGCTGTATTCTTCTATGTTCTATGATATAGACGCTTCTGACAGGACAGGACAGGAAGGGAAGTAAAAGGGGGGTGGGGGGGGGTGGAGTTGCATTGCTGGTCAGGGATGATGTCACAGCTGTGCTAAAGGAGGACACTATGGAGGCATTATGGGTAGAGTTGAGAAATAAGAAGAGTTCAATTACATTGTTGGGGCTGTACTACAGGCCTCCCAACAGTGAGTGTGAGATAAAAGAACAAATAGGTCAACAGATTATGGAAATATGTAGAGGCAACAGGGTAGCGGTGATGGGAGATTTTAATATTCCCAACATTGACTGGGATACACTTAGTGCCAGAGGTCTGGATGGGGCAGAATTTGTAAGGAGCGTCCAGAAAAGTTTTCTAGAGGAGTATGTCAATAATCTGATGAGGGAAAGGGCCATATTGGACCTGGTGTTGAGGAATGAGTCAGGCAAGTGGTAGAAGTTGCAGTGGGGAATTTCTTTGGGAATAGTGACCATAATTCTGCAATTTTTAGGATACTCATAGACAAAGACGAGAGTGGTCCGAAGGGAAGAGTACTAAACTGGGCCAAGGCCAATTATATCAAAGTTCGGCAGGAGCTGGGAAATGTAGATTGGGAGCAGCTATTTGAAGGGAAGTCCAATTTGAGATCTGGGAGGCTTTCAAAGATAGGTTAAAGATCAGGACTGGCATGTCCCTTTGAAAACAAGGGATAAGAAAGGCAAAATTCGTGAACCGTGGATGACAGGAGAAATTGTGCAACAAGCCAAGAGGAAAAAGGAAGCGTACATAAGGTCCAGGCAGCTCACAATGGAAAAGGCTTTAGAGGACAATCGGGAAAGTAGGACCAATCTTAAATGAGGAATCAAGCGGGCTAAAGGGGGTCATGAAATAACTATAGCGAGCAGAACTAAGGAGAATCCCAAGGCCTTTTATTCATATATAAGCAAGAGGGTAACTAGAGAAAGGATTGGTCCACTAAAGGATAAGGAAGGAAGGTTGTGTGTCGAACCTGAGAAAATGGATGAGATTCTCAATGATTACTTTGCATCAGCATTCACTGAGGAGAGGGACATGATGAATGTTGAGATTAGAGATAGAAGTTTGATTAGTCTGGATCATTTTGACATAAGGAGGGAGGATGTGTTGGGTCGGTTAAAGGATATTAAGGTGGACAAATCCCCAGGACTGGATGGGATCTATCCCAGGTTGCTGAGAGAGGTGAGAGAGGAAATAGCTGGGGTCCTTAAACACAGGTGAAGTGCCGGAGGACTGGAGGGTTGTTCATTTGTACCCCTGTACAAGAAGGGTAGTAGGGATATTCCGGGTAACTACAGACCAGTGAGCCTGACGTCAGTGGTGGGAAAGTTGCTGGAGAAGGTACTGAGAGATAGGATCTATTTATATTCTATTTAATTTGGAAAAGAATGGGCTTATCAGTGATAGGCAATATGGTTTTGTATGGGGGAGATTGTGTCTTACCAACTTAAGAGAGTTCTTTGAGGAAGTGACCAAGTTGGTAGCTGAAGGAAGGGCTGTTGATGTCATATACATGGACTTTAGTATGGTGTTTGATAAGGTTCCCCATGGTAGGCTGATGGAGAAAGTGAAGTCACATGATGTGAAGGGTGTTGAGCAACAGGAGACAGAGAGTAGTAGTTGAAGGGAGTTTCTCGAAATGGAGAAAGGTGACCAGTGGTGCTCCACAGGCGTCAAGAGGGCATTGTTGGTCTGATCAGTAAGTTTGCAGATGACACAAAGGTTGGTGGAGTAGCAGAAAGCATAGGGGACTGTCAAAGACTACAGGAGAATATAGATAGACTTGAGAGTTGGGCAGAGAAGTGGCAGATGGAGTTCAATCCAGGCAAATGTGAGGCGATGCATTTTGGGAAGTCTAACTCTAGAGTGAACCATACTGTAAACGCAAGAGCCTTGGGAAAAGTTGATGAGCAGAGAGATCTGGGAGTTCAGATCCATTGTACCCTGAATGTTGCTGCACAGGTGGATAGAGTGGTCAAGAAGGCATATAGTATGCTTGCCTTCTTTGGACGGGGTATTGAGTATAAGAGCTGGCAGGTCATGTTAAAATTGTACAAGACTTTGGTTCAGCCACATTTAGAATACTGTGTACAGTTCTGGTTGCCACATTACCAAAAGGATGTGGATGCTTTGGAGAGGGTGCAGAGAAGGTTTACAAGGATGTTGCCTGGTATGGAAGGTGCTAGCTATGAAGAGGTTGAGTAGGTTAGGATTGTTTTCATTAGAAAAAAGGAGATTGAGGAGGGACCTGATTGACGTCTACAAAATCATGAAGGGTATAGACAGGTGGATTGAGATAAGCTTTTTCCCAGGGGTAACGAGAGATCACATGTTCGAGGTGAGAGGTGAAAAGTTTAAGAGGGAATACATGCTGAAACTATTTTACACAGAGGGTGGTAGGTGCCTGGAACACGTAGCCAGCAGAGGTAGGAGAGACAGGCACGGTAGATTCATTTAAGGTGCATCTGGACAGATGCACGAGTAGGTGGGGAGTACAGGGATACAGATCCTTAGGAATTGGGCGATAGGTTTAGACAGTGGATTTGGATCGGCTTAGGCTTGGAGGGCCAAAGGGCCTGTTCCTGGGGTGTAAATTTTCTTTGTTCTTTATCAAGGGAATCAAGGGTTATGGGGAGAAAGCAGAAGAATGAGGCTGAGCAACTTATCAACCATGATAGAATGATGGAGCAGACTCAATGCGCTGAATGGCCTAATTTCTGCTCCTTTTTCTCATGGAGTTTTGGAAATCTCTGAATTGAGTTGTTGAAGGGGGACCTGAAACTCAAAGGGCAACAGTCCAATTTTGGTAAATGGAAAACAAACTGACTCCAGAAACTTGGAGAAGAAATACAACTCCACTCAAGCAAGTTAAATTAAAGTAATTACGACTCAGCGACAGCGATTCCACCGATAGAGTCTGTGCCATCATTGTGAGAGTAATTTAATATTTGATGTCAGGCTGATGTCGATGGGCCATCATACCTGTCAGTTTCACAACCATCTGTCAAACATCTACCTATTATACGCCAACCAGTTACACAAATGCCATTACATAGCTGCCCTTGGAACATCTGTCTGTTGCACATCTGCCAGCTGTACATTAGTCTGTTATTTACCTATTGTGCCTATGTAGCTCGTGGTGGCACAGTGGCTCAGTGGTTAGCACTGCTGCCTCACAGTACCAGGGACCTGGGTTTGATTCCAGTGTAATGAAGTTGAAGGCGTGCATTGTACCTTTAAGAGAATGAATGCTGTTTTGCACTGAGAGTTTACAAGCACCTATTGTATGACTAGCTAGCAGTCTCTGGAAAATTGAAAATATGTAACATTTGGCTGTGAAACAGATACCTTGAGTTTTTGAAACATTGAACAAAGAAAAGTACAGCACAGAACAGGCCCTTCATCCCATGATTTTGTGCCGAGGATTAATCCTAATCCAAAATGAGATAACCTAACCTCAACTCACTGCTATCCATGTGCATGTCCAGCAGTCGCTTAAATATTCCTAATGACTCTGCTTCGACCACCACAGCTGGCAACGCATTCCATGCATTCACAACTCTCTGTGTAAAGAACCTACCTCTGATGTCTCCTCTATACCTTCCTCCTAACACCTTAAAACCATGACGCCTCATGCCAGTCAATCCTGCCCTGGGGAAAAATCTCTGGCTATTGACTCTAAGCATGCCTCTCATTACCTTGTATACCTCGATCAGGTCACTTCTCTTCCTCCTTCTCTCCAAAGAGAAATGTCCGAGCTAAGTCAACGCCGAGAGCTGCGGATTTGCTGAGAGGTGCGAGGGAGGAGCGAAGGACTTCTGGGAAGTTTTTAAGTGGGTGAGATCTAAGTGGGTGAGCCACAAATCATGGTACATATTGACACCAATGATATAGCCAAGAAAGGGATTGAGGATCTGAAAAGTGACTACAGAGAGTTAGGTTGGAAGCTGAAGAGCAGGACAAGTAGAATAGTGATCTCAGGCTTGCTACCGGTGCCATGAGATAGTGAGATGAGGAACAGTCAGCTGGTGCAGGAGGGAGGGGTACAAATGTCCTGGGTGGGAGATTTGCTCTTTCGATTCGGGAGGGTTTAAAACTAGTTTGGCAGGGGAGTAGGAATCAGAGCCACATGTCTGAGATGGGGTCAGTTGCAGATGGGGCAGTGACAGGATGTATTGAATCTATCAGGAAGGTTTCTCACGTGATGAAACAAAGCGATCGGTTAAAGTGTGTCTGCTTTAATGCAGGGTGTGTCCGGAATAAGAGTGATGAACTTTGAGCATGGATCAGTACTTGGGACTACGATGTTGTGGCCATAACCGAGATGTGGGTTCCACAAGGGCAGGAACGGTTGCTTGATGTTCCAGGGTTTAGAACGTTTAAAAAGAACAGGGAGGGTGGAAAAAGAGGAGGGGGTGTAGCATTGCTAATCAGAGAGTGCATCACAGCTACAGAAACAAAGGTTATTGAGGAAGGTTTGTCTACTGAGTCAGTATGGGTGGAGGTTAGGAACAGCAAGGGAACAACCATCACATTGGGGGTTTTCTACAGACCACCTCATAGCAGTAGAGAGACTGAAGATCTCATAGGCAGGAAGATTCTGGAAAAATGCAGATGTAGCAGGGTTGTTGTTATGGGTGATTTCAACTTTCCCAATATCGACTGGAACCTCCTTAGTGCAGATGGTTTGGATGGAGCCGTTTTTGTCAGGTGTGTTCAGGAGGGTTTCCTTACTCAGTATGTAGACAGACCGACGAGGGGAGAGGCCATTTTGGATTTGGTGCTCGGCAACGAGCCAGGACAGGTGTCAGATCTCGCGGTGGGAGAGCACTTTGGTGACAGTGATCACAACTGCCTCACATTAACCATAGCCTTGGAGAGGGAAAGGAGCAGATACCAAGGGAAGATATTTAATTGGGGAAAAGGAAATTATGACGCTATCAGACAGGAGTTGGGAAGTACAGACTGGGAGCAATTGTCCACAGAAAGGGCACAGCAGATATGTGGAGACTATTTAAGGAGCAGTTGTTGCGAGTGATGCATAAATTTGTTCCTCTGAGGCAGGTGAGAAGGGGTTAGATTAAGGAACCTTGGATGACGAGAACAGAGGAACTTCTCGTCAAAAGGAAGAAGGCAGCTTACATAAGGTGGAGGAAGCAAGGATCTAACACAGCTTTAGAGGATTACAGGCTTGCTAGAAAGGAGCTCAGAAATTGACTGAGGAGAGCAAGGAGGGGGCACGAGAAAGGCTTGGCAAGAAGGATTAAGGAGAACCCAAAGGCGTTTTACTCATACGTGAGGAATAAGAGAATGATCAGGGAGAAGGTAGGGCCGATCAGGGATAGCGTAGGGAACTTGTCCGTGGAGTCTGAGCAGATAGGGGAAGCCCTAAATGAGTTTTTTGCTTCAGTTTTAACAAAGGAAAGGGAACTTGTTGTAAATGAAAACTTAGAGGAGCTGGGATACAGTCTTGACCAGAAGATGTGTGCAGTTTTGGTCGCCATACTATAGGAAGGATGTGGAGGCACTGGAACGGGTGCAGAGGAGGTTTACCAGGATGTTGCCTGGTATGGTAGAAAGATCGTATGAGGAAAGGCTGAGGCACTTGGGGTTGTTTTCATTGGAGAAAAGAAGGTTTAGGGGTGACTTGATAGAGGTGTACAAGATGATTAGGGGTTTAGATAGGGTTGACAGTGAGAATCTTTTTCCACGTATGGAGTCAGCTATTACAAGGGGGCATAGCTTTAAATTAAGGGGGGGTAGGTATAGGACAGATGTTAGGGGTAGGTTCTTTACTCAGCGAGTCGTGAGTTCATGGAATGCCCTGCCAGTAGCAGTGGTGGACTCTCCCTCATTATGGGCATTTAAGCAGGCATTGGATAGGCATATGGAGGATAGTGGGCTAGTGTAGGTTAGTTGGGCTTAGATCGGCGCAACATCGAGGGCCGAAGGGCCTGTACTGCGCTGTATTGTTCTATGTTCTATGTTCTAACATTCACGGTTATTCAATGTTCAGGAAAGAGAGACAGAAAGGAAAGGGAGATGGTTAAGGAGGAGATTAACACAACAGTAAGGAATGACATTAGCCTGGACAATGTGGAATCTGTTTGGGTACAGCTGCGGAACACTAAGGGGAAAAAGACATTAGTGGCAGTTGTGTATAGACAAACAGTAATTGTAATGTTGGGAAACTGTATCAACCAGGAAATTAGAGTTGAATGCAGTAAGGGTACAGCAGTTATTATGGATAACTTCAATATACATATTGATTAGATTAATCAAACTGGAAGCAGTGTGATGGAGGAGGATTACCTGGAATGTATGAGGGATGGTTTCCTTGCCCAATATGTCAAGGAACCGACTCGAGAGCAAGTCATCCCAGATTGGTTATTGTGTAATGGGAGAGGATGAATTAGCTACACTGTGGTGTGAAATCCTTTGGGAAAGAGTGATCATAATATGGTAGAATTCTTCATTAAGATGGAGAGTGACACAATTAAATCTGAAACTAGGGTCCTGAATTTAAAGAAAGCTAATTCTGATGTTATGAGGCATTGACTAGGATGAACTATCCAAGGATAATTAAAGGTTGATGGTGGATAGGCAATAGCAGACACTTAAAGAACACATGGATGAACTTCAACAATTGTACATCCCTGACTGGCATAAGAGTAAAACAAGGAAGGTGGCTCAACCATAGCTAACAAGGAAAATCAGAGATAGTATTAAAGCCAATGGGAAGCATATAAATTGGCCAGGAAAAGCAGCAAACCTAAGGACTGTGAGAAATATAAAATTCAGCAGAGGAGTTTAATACGGAAAAGGAAAATTGAATATGTTATGGACTAGGCCAGACCACTCAAAACATTATTAAACAGGCAGCCCAGACTATAACTTTACTATTTGATTCGGTAAGTGTATAGTGAAAATTACCTTGAATAAGTTAGCTAGGCTGACTACCAGGTTTTAAAACAGACAAGAATTTAGTCACAAAATTACGGAATGAAACACAAAGAACAGAATATAGAATACCCACAGAACTCCGTCTATCCAAACTAGACGTAATTATGCTGTTCTGAAAAATACATGCAACATTCCCAATAAACAAACCCCTTAAACACAGGGCAAAAATGAAACAAAGGCTGACAGGTCGAAGTTAGAAGGAGAGATAGAGGTTTCAAGCCTTCTCTGCTGAACTGACTCAAACAAGACCTCAGCTTTTAAGCCTGACCATTCCTCTTTCATTATACAGGTCACTTCTAAAACAAAAGGTTTTGGCCTAAAGTCTCATCTGTTTACATATAAACATAAAGACCTCTCAGTAACCCTTTCATCTCTGTACCAAACCAGTCATTTACGAGCCCGTTCAGATTAGGTTGGGATATCTGGTCGGCATGGATGAGTTGGACCGAAGGGTCTGTTTCTATGCTGTACATCTCTTTGACTCTATGACTCTAACTTCCTCTGGCAGCTTGTTCCATGCACACTATGAATGAGTTAGATTGAAGGATACATCTCTATGACTCTATGATTCTAGGTTAAGAATACCAAAACTCTATTTAAGAATGAGGACAATGAGCCCAGCTCATCACAATTTATATAAAAGACTTGGCTGAAGGAATCAAATGTAATGTTTGCAAATTTGCTGATGACAGGAAGATAGGTGGGATTGTCAACTTGTAGCAGGATCGAAGGAGGTTTCAGGGGGTTCTGGACAAGTTGAGCATGTGGGTAAGCACATGGCAGGTGCTGTATAAGATGAATAAATGTAAACCTATACAATTCTGTGTGAAAAACAGAAGGGCAAGCTATTATTTACATAATGATACATTGGGAAGATCCAACAAAACCTGGGTGTCCTTATATACCAGTCAATGAAAGTAAACGGGCAAATGTAGCAAGGGGTGAGAAAAGCTAGTGTTAAATTAGCCTTCATGCAAAAGGATTTGAGTTGACAAGTAGGGATGCCTTACTGCAGTTATACAGGGCCATGGTGAGATCAAACCTGGAGTATGGTGTGCAGTTTTGATCTCCCCACCTAAGAAAGAATAAATGCCATAGAGGGAATGCATCAGAGGTTCATTAAGCTGATACAGGATTGTCATATAAACAGAGATTCGTTCAACTGTGTCTGTATTCACTGAAGTTCAGAGGATGAAAAGGGATTGGATTGAAACAAAATAAATTCCAATAGGGCTTGACAGACTAGATGTAGGGAGGATGTTTCCCTTGGTTGTGGAGTCTAGAACCAGAGGGCACAGTCTCAGGTATGGGGTAGGCCACTTAGGACTGAGGTGAGGAAATATTTCTTCATTCAGAGGGTGGTCAACCTGTGGAAATCATTACCACAGAAGGCTGCGGCAGCCAGGTCAGTGTACATTCAGAAATGGGATTGATGTATTTTAACACAAGAACGTAGGAGCCAGGAGCAGGAGTAGGCCGTCTGGCCCATCGAGCCTGCTCCGCCATCAATAAGATCATGTTGATCTTCTCATGGACTCAGTTCCACTTACTCACTCTCTCACCATATCCCTTAATTTGCTTACTGTTCAAAAAAATCTATCTTAGCTTTAAAAACGTTTACTGAAGTAGCGTCAACTACTTCCCTGGGCAGGGAATTCCACAGATTCACAACCCTCTGGGTGAAGACGTTCCTTCCCAATTCAATCCTAAATCTGCTCCCTCTAATCTGGAGGCTATGTCCTCTTGTCCTAGTTTCACCCACCAGTGGAAACATCCTCTCTACTTCTCTCTTATCTATTCCCTTCATAATTTTATATGTTTCTATAAGATCCTCTCTCATTCTTCTAAATTCCAATGAATATAATCCTTATCTACTCAGTCTCTCCTCATAAGTGAACCTCCTCAATTCTGGAATCAACTTAGTGAACCTCCTCTGCTCCCCCTCCAGTGCGAGTACATCCTTTCTCAAATAATGAGACCAAAACTGCACACAGTACTCCAGGTGTGGCCTGACCAGCACCCTGTACAGCTGAAATAAAACTTCTCTGCTTTTAAACTCAATCCCTTTAGCAATGAAGGACAAAATTCCATTTGCCTTCCTAATTACTTGCTGTACCTGCAGACCAACCGCCTGTGATTCATGCACAAGGACACCCAGGTCCCACTGCATAGCAACATGCAGAACTTTTTACCATTCAAGGAATAATCCTTTTTACAGTTACTCCTACTCAAATGGATGACTTCACATTTATTAACATTGTATTCCATCTGCCAGACCTTTGCCCATTCACTTGAACTGTCTATGTTCCTATGTTTCACAGTCCTCTGCACACTTCGCTCTGCTATTCATCTTCGCGTCATCTGCAAAGTTTGTCGCACTACACATGATCCCCAACTCCAAATCATCAACATAAATTGTGAATCAAAGGCATCAAAGGGTATAGGGAAGGAACGGGAAAATGGCAATGATATGGAGGATCGGCTATGATCTTGTTAAATGGGGTAGAAGCCTTGAAAGGCCAAATGGCCTACTCCTGCCCCAAGTTTCCAGGTTTAAAGTTAATAATCATTAATAGTTCTGCATAGGCAGCAAGAGGATCTAGGCACCTTTTAAAAAAAAAACTTTAAAGGATATAATCTCTGGATTATTATGTGAGTCACATGCAAATTGGCATACTTTAATAGTATACCTTCCTAAAAGCATTGCGGGTGAACGTACAGCATGTGGACTGCAGCAGTTCAAGAAGGCAGCTCAGCATCACTTTCTCAAGCATCACAACTAGGGATGGGCAATAAACCAAGCCAGCGTTGCCAAAGTCCCATTAAATAATTTTTAAAAAAGATTTGCATCACAGGTTGACTATGGTTAAGAAGAGCTGCATAGTTAAAGGTGAAGAGCAAGGGTTGCTTTTCCTCAGCTGGGGATACTTTAAAGCTGAGAGGAGAAAGATTTAAAAGGAACCTGAGGGGCAACTTCTTCACACAGAGGGTGGTTTAGATGTGAAACAAACTATCAAGGAAGTGGTTGATGCAGGTGCAGTTACAACATTTGAAAGACATTTGGACAGGTACACAAATAGGAATGGTTTAGAGAGATATAGGCCAAACACAGGCAAGTGGGACTAGTTTAGTTTGGGAAACTTGGTCGACATGGATCAGTTGGACCGAAGGGTCTGTTTCTGTGCTGGAGAACTGTATGATTCTATAAAATCCTTTCCATAGTGTGGATCTATAGACACGCTCACCAAGATCCCTCTGCTCCTCTGTACTTCCTAGAGTACTTTCCATTCAATGTGTATGGCCCTGTGTTATTAGTCCTCCCAAAATGAGTCATCTCACATGTTTCAGGATTAAATTCAATTTGCTGCTGTCTGCCCATCTGACCAGCTACTCTATTTAGTCTTGTAGTCTGAGGCTTTCCTACTTGCTTTTTACTACTGGTGGCATGAGGTCTTCGTGGTTAATACTGTTGTCTCACAGCGCCAGGGACCCGGGTTTGATTCCACCCTCAGGTGACGTCTGTGTGGAGTTTGTACATTCTCTCAGTGTCTGCACGGATTTCCTTCCACAGTCTAAAGGTATACAGGTTAGGTCGTTTGGCCATGGGAAAAGGCAGGGTTACCGGTATGGGGTAGGTAGGTGCTCTTCAGAGAGGCAGTGTGGACTCGATTAGCCAAATGGCCTGCTTCCATACTGTACCGATTTTATGATGGCACACCACCAATTTTCATGTCATCTGTGAACTTACTGATCTACCTCCTACATCTATTTCTATCATTAATGCACACATCAAACAGGAAGGAACCCAGCATTAAACCTTGTGGTACACCTGTAAGCCAGTGAAACAGGCTTCTGTTCACAACCACCTACAACCATTAACATCTCCCTCTGGCTATCAAGCCAATGTTTGAGCCAATTTATCATTTTTCCCTGAATCCCACGGGCTCTCAGCTTCTTGACCAGTCTTCCATGTTGTAACCTATCAAAAGCCTAACTGAAGCCCACGTAAGACTACATCCCTTGCACCACCCTCAACCAAACGGCTAGTCACCACCTCAACAAACTTATTTAAACCTGACAGATATAATCTCCCACTGACAAAGCCATGCAGACTATTCTTGGTAAATACTTACCTCTCCAAGTGGAGATGAATGTTATTGCCAGACTTTTTTCCAATATATTCCATGTTGTAGATATTAGACTCATTTGCCAGTAGTTTTCTAGCTTATGTCTGCCTCCCTTCTTGAACAATGATAACACTTTACCTGTCTTCTGTGGCCAGAGAGGATTTGAACATTAATGACAGAACCTCAGTAATCTCCTCCCATTCTCCCACATCCCACCTGAGATTCAGCTCCTCTGGCCTTTGGATTTCTCCACATTTAAACATGCTCAAACCAAGAACACATCCTCCCTCTCAATGCTAGGGCTTTTTTAAAAAGTATATCCTGGGCTTTATACCTATGTTGTCTTTCTCTACAGTCAATACAGATACGAAGTACTCATTTAAATTTCATCTGTCTCTGGCTCCATATACAAATTGCTATTACAATCCCTGATGTGCCCTGCTCTTTCCCTTTGGATTATCTCTTACCTGCCCTCAATCTCTTCATTGAAAACTGCCGCCATGACATTGGCCTTCTCAATTTCTCTGCTACTCTCATCCACTTTAACCTGTCCCCTTTTGAAATTGCTGCAATTCACACTCTCAGGTCAAATCCTAACTTTGTTATCAAACTCACTGACAAAGGTAGTGTTGTTGTAGTCTGGCACAGTGATCTTTACTCTATGGAGGCTCAATGTCAACTCTCTGTCAACTACCTGTCCCAGACCATAACCTCACATCCAAACATCAAGCCATCATTACCAGGACTGTCACCAACCTCATTACCTCCAGAGATCTTCCCCCACTGCTTCCAATCTTACAGTCTCCCAACCCCTGACAGCCCGCTTCTGCCTCCTTCCCAAAATCCACAGACCAGACTGCCCCAGGATGCCCATCGTATCAGCCTGGTCCTGCCCCACTGAGCTCATTTCCACCTACCCTGACTCCATATTCTCTCCATTTGTCCAGACCCTGCCCATCTATATCCATGAGTCCTCTGAAGCCCTCCACCATATTGACAATTTCCAGTTCCCTGGCCAACTGATGCCTGTTCACCATGAACGTCCAATCCCTCTGTATCTCTATTCCCCACCGGGATGGTCTGTGAGCTCTCATCTTTTTCCTTGACCAGAGGCCTGAACAATCCCCATCCATCACAAATGTCCTCTGCTTTGCCAAACTTGTTCTCACATTGAATAATTTCTCTTTTAATTCATCTCACTGCTACCATGTCAAAGGAGTGGCTCTGGGCACCCGCATGGGTCATGGACTCATTGAACTGTAGAATGGAAACAGACTCTTCAATCCAACTTGTCCATGTCAACCAGATATCCTTAATTAATCTAGTCCCATTTGCCAACACTTGGCCTATATCCATCTAAACCCTTTCCTATTCATATACCCATCTGGATGCCTTTTAAATGCTGTAATTGTACCAGCCTTCACCACTTCCTTGGGCAGCTCCACAGTTAAAACTTTATTGCTGGAACAGCACAGCAGGTCAGGCAGCATCCAGGGAACAGGAGATTCGACGTTTCGGGCACAGGCCCTTCTTCAGGAAGGAAGGGCCTGTGCCCGAAACGTCGAATCTCCTGTTCCCTGGATGCTGCCTGACCTGCTGTGCTGTTCCAGCAATAAAGTTTCAACTTTGATCTCCAGCATCTGCAGACCTCACTTTATCCAGCTCCACAGTTATGCATCTTTAATGGGTATGTAGAACAATCCTGGGTAGTCGTACACTGGCCCCTCCCACAACTCTTTGTGCGGTACATCAACTTCTGTTTTTGGTTTCTCTTCATGCTCCCATCTGGACCTTGAAAACTTGTTCATTTTGCCTCCAATATCCAACTCTCTATAACTGTTACATCATTCATTTTCGACACTTCTCTTCCTTTCCTTAACCTCTCTGTCTCCATTTCAGGGAACAAAGTGTCATCTGCCATTCACTACAAAGCCACTAACTCTCACAGCTACCTTCACTATAACTTATCACACCCCACAACCTACAAGGACTCCATCTTATTCTCCCTAATCCTTTACCTACATTGTATCTGTTAAGATGATACCACCTTCCCCATCAGCGCTGCTGACATGGCTTCCTTCTTCAAAAATCGAGGTTTCCCACCCACTGTGGTTGACAGGGCCCTCAACTGCATCCAACCTATCACCTGTGCTTCTGCCCTTGCCCCTTCCCATCATGCACAGCAGCATGATCAGGTCCCCCTTGTCCTCACTTTTCATTCCACCAGACTCCGCATTTAAAAGGATCAGTCTACACCATTTCAGCCAACTCCAGCAGAACGCCACCACCAAACACATCTTCTCCTCACTCCCCCCATCTGCATTTTGCACAGATTATTCTCTCCAGGCCACCCTAGCCCATTCCACAATCACCAACACCACCCCTCTCCCCCAACCCTCCACAATATCTTCCCATGTAACCGCAGAAGGTGCAACAGCCGCTCCTTCAACTCCTCCCTGCTCACATCAAGGGGCCCAGTCTTTCCAGATGAAATAGCATTTTCCCTGCACTCCCTCCAATCTTGTGTATTGTATTCACCACACCCAATGTGGTCTACTCTACATTGGAGAAACCAAACACAGTCTGGGTGCTCGCTTTGCAGAACACCTCCAGTCTGTGCTCAAGGACGACCCCCACTTTCGCATAGCCGGTCATTTTAATACAGCGTCCTGCTCACACGTCCAAATGTCTGTCCTCGGCATGCTGCAGTGGTCCAGTGAATCCCAGTGAAAACTGGAGGAATAACACAGCTTCTTCAGACTGGGCAATTTATAACCTCCTGGGCTCAATACAGAGTTCAACACCTTCAACACGGAGTTCAACACCTTCAACTGTGATCTTTCCCCTTCTGTTTGCTTTGCTTGTTATATTCTCTCTGTACTCTCTCTCCCCTCCCCCTACTCCAGTGGGACTGTCTGTTCTTGCCAGTCTGATAGTTAAACACATCATTCTTCTGTCATTTCACATTCCATTCACTCAATCTGAACTATCAAGATCCTTTCTCCTCACCCCCCCACCCCAAACTCCAAAATTCCCTCCCCTCCATGACAGCATAAATGCTGCCCCTCCACACTTCACTTCAGCTCTGATGAAGAGTCATCTAGACTCAAAATATTAGCTTGCTCTCTCTATGGATACTCCCTGTTGTGATCTCCAGCATATTTTGTTTTCAGCTTTGGATAATCCTTTATTTTTTCACTGGTACTTTTTTTTTGTAATGCTCCCTCCTCACTCTCCTGATTTCCTTGTGCAACTCTGGGATATTTCTCTATCTCTAGTGCTTCTGATATTTTGAGCCCATGGTATTTACCCCATCCAATCTTGTTCAGCCCTTGACATTCAGAGTTCTCCGCACTTACTGTTCCCATCCCTCAACTTTACAGGAACATGTTGGCCCTGCACTCTTCCTATTACCCTTTTAAACATCCAGCCCCTGCTCCGCTGTTGATTTTCCTGTAAGTAGCTCCTCTCAGTCCACTTTGGCCAGTTCCTATCTTAGTATAACATGAGCTTCTATTCCAGCTCATCTTTGTCCTTTACCATAACCACTTCAGATCTTATTGAATTAGAGTCACTGTCACCAAAACTCTCCCCCCACTGCCACATTTACATCTTGCCCAGCTTCATTCCAGAAAACTACACTTTCCTATGATGCCAATCACACTTCCTTCAAACTCTGCCAAACAGTTATGGAGGGGTGCTCCTATTTGCAATGGATCCCTGTTGTCCCAGAAGTAATAATTTGCATAACATTCATGTACATTCAAGAGAAACAGGAGGCTGGGAAAAGGTATCAGCATAGCTACTAACAAGACATTGGTACAATAGTGAGATGATCTTAGTTCAAAATAATAGCATCAGTTAAGGTTGGAACTAAAAAAAAACAAGAGGCAATGTTTGGTGGTATATAATGTAAATTACAACATAAATCAGGAAATTGTTGGTGGTATGTAACAAGGATAATACAGTCATCATAAAGGATTTTGACACATATAGACTGAAGCCGTGAAGGACAAATTGCCTGCAGATTTGGAAATTACATTAAATGTACAACATTAATGGCTGACGTTTAAAGAACTTACATAGTTTACAACAAAAATCCATTTCATTGTGTTACGATTAAGTTAACAAAAGAAAGCAAGAATCGTATTTGATCAAATGAGAACGCCCATAAAGTTGCCAAACAAAACAGCAAATCTGATGATTGGGATGATTTTAGAATTTTGCAAAGGAGAACAAAAAAAATTAAAATTAAAGAGAGAAATAAAGAAATAGCAATAAATATAAAAACTGTAGAAGTTCTTTTGGTTGTGGCCAGACGGGCTGCTCAAAATGATGAATTAATGAAAATGGGCAATAAACAAGGCATGCTGGGAAATTGAGACAAGCCTTGGCCAAAAGTGGGCAGCATGGTGGCTCAGTGGTTAGCACTGCTGCCTCATAGCACCATGGACATAGGTTTGATTCCTGCCTCGGGTGACTGTGTGAAGTTTACACATTCTCTCCATGTCTACGTGGGTTTCTGCCCACAGTCCAAAGATGTGCAGGTTAGGTGAATTGGCCGTGCTAAGTTGCCCATAATGTTCAGGGATGTGTAGGTTAGATGCATTACTTAGGGGTAAATGTAGAGTAGTAGGATAGGGGAATGGGTCTGGTGGGTGACTCTTTGAAGAGTCAGCATGGATTTGTTGGGCTGAATGGCCTGTTTCCTGCCGGGATTCTATGATTTGGAAGTGCTGGTGTCGGACTGGGGTGTACAAAGTTAAAAATCACACAACACCAGGTTATAGTCCAACAGGTTTATTTCGAAACACTAGCTTTTGGAGCACCGCTCCTTCATCGGGTGGTTGTGTAGAAAATGAAAAGTGACTGTGCTCAAAGACTCTGGAGTAAACAAGCTGCAGAATCCAGACAGGCTGCAGCTAAAGATAAAGACCATTGACCCAGCAGCTGCAGACAATACAATATACAATTGAATTTGACAGGAACGAGATCGAACTGAATGACATCCCCAGGTCAATCAGAAACAGTTGTTTACCAGACACAGGGGCACCTCATACCTTTATTTGGAAAGGACTATCTGACCCATGCGCGCCTAATACCTCCAGGAATGGATGCTCATGGACCACCCTGCATCGCCTGATAGGATCCAATTGATCAGGGTGATTGAGGGGCAGTAACTCGAGACCAACCACCATGAAGGGAAGACAGTCCTAGGGCCACCAGGAGAAGACAACCAGATGATCATCGCCACATGGATCAAGGCCAAGATCTAGCATGCTGGGATATGATCATCCAGATTTAAGGTAAAGTACAAGACAGTTGATTAGATCTGTAGTGTAAATTGTGTTAAAGTAATAAATGATAATATTTATTTAAGAGTCAACTCAGTTTCTTTGCTTAATACAAGTGTTTAAACAAACTATGTGGTGACAGTGTGTAAAATAGAAAGGTTAGAAGAGCCCAGCAAGTCAGGTACCAGCAGGAGTTGAGAAATTGGTTTTTTGGGTATAACCTTTCTTCAGGACTAGGGGTGAGGGTAGGTGGAGTTGTAGATAAGGAGAAGGGGGGTGGGAAGGGCAGAGTGGTGAGGTAGTGATAGGTGAATACAGGTAGTCGGTACAAACTGTTAGGTCCACAGGAGGAATGAATCCAGTTGGTAGCTGGAAAGTGGGGTCAGTGGGAGGGATGGAAGGGAGGAGGTGGGGCAGCAAAGGGAGTTGGGGGAGTAGTGAGAAGGTTATTTGAAATTGAACAACTCAATATTGAGTCCTCCGGGCTGTAGGCTGCTTAGGCGGAAGATGAGGTGTTGTTCCTCCTACAATACCTCATCTCCTGTCTGGGCAGCCGACAGCCTGAAGGACTCCACATCGAGTTCTCCAATTTCAAATAACATCCCTTCCCATCCCATCACTCCCTTTGCTGCCCCACCTCCTCCCTTCCATCCCTCCCACTAGCCCCTCCTTCCAGCTACCAACCAGATTCATTCCTCCTATAGACCTAACAGTTTGTACCTACTACCTGCGTTCATCTATCACTACCTCCCCACCCATAACCCTTCCCCCATCTTCTATTTATCTGCAGCTCCCCTTACCTCTCCCTCCAGTCCTGAAGGATTATACCCAAAACGTCGACTTCTCCACCTCCTGATGCTACCTGGCTTGCTGTGTTCTTCCAGCCTCCTGCTTATCAACTTTGGATTCCAACACCTACAGTTTTTTTTTGTCACTAACTGAAATAGAAAAGTTGAGCAAATAGAAATGTGGGTCCATTACAAGTCAAGAAAGAAGAATTTATAATGGGGAATATGAAATAACAAAACTAAAACAGACTCTGTCTCCCGAACTTCATGGACAAAAATCCTACTAATCTCCAAGTAGTATTGGAGAATCTCAGAATTAAAGCATTTTGGGTAATCCGAGATAGAGGATAGGACAAAAATGTGGCTGTCAGAGTTGCTCCTTTTTTGAGGTATTTTGGGTGTTTGAGGTGATTTCCTAAAATTCCAAGAGCAGCAATTACTGTTTTATAAGCTGTTGCATTGTTTTGGAACTTTGGGGGAGAAAACATCAAAACAATGGCTTTTTAAAAAGGAAGACAGACAAAGGCAGTCACCAGATGGTCAGAGAAAGAAACCTATCCTGCTGTCTGACACAGCAGTGAATCTGTACAGTTACTGCCTTTGCTGTTTGAGTTCAAGTACCACTGGACATTGGAGTTATGTAGGAAAAATTAAACAGCAAAATTCTCAGCTGACCTTGGAGGAACCTGTGTGGGAGAGCTCACAGCACAGGAACAGTTAAGTGCATAGATTTTAAATGTAGCCTTGCTGCAAATCTACAATAGTGAGTATAGGGGGTTCCTTCTTGATTATATGTTTTACTGATATCTGTCCCTTGATTAAATTTTTAAAATATATTAAGTTTGCCTGGAGCAGTATCTTTTTACAGCAAGAAGACAGTGCTATTTTCTGGGTCTGTAGATTGTGAAGGAGCAAATATGACCTTGATAGAATGATGTGCTCTTCCTGTCAGATGTGGGAGTTTCCATGTTGCTGATGATTATGTCTGCAGGAAACGTTTTTGGTTGCAAATCCTATCAGATTACATGGATTAGTTGGAATGGCAGTTAGAGGCAATGAGGAATTTACAACAGCTAGGAGGTATGATGGATGGCAGTTATAGGAAGGAAGAAAAGCCGCAGAGACAGTCAGGTCAATGAGTTAACTCCAGGAAAGGTAGGAGGAGTAGACAGGTAGTGCAGGAGTCTCCTGTGGCTATCCCTATCTCAGACAAGTATGCTGTTTTGGAAAATGTAGGGGGTGATGGACTTTCAAGAGAATGTAGCAAAAACAGCCAAGTCTCTGGCACCGAGAATGGCTCTAACGTAATGATGGGTACATCTGGTTCGAAGCGATCGATTGTGATATTGGACTCTCTAGTCAGAGGCACAGACAGACATTTCCGCAGCCGGCAATGAGGAATCAGAATGGTGTGTTGCCTCCCTGATGTCAGATTCAGAAGGGTGCACAATGTTCTCAAAGGGGAAAGAGACTAGCAGGAGGTCATTGTACACATTGGAGCCAATGACATATGAAGGGAAAATGAGATTCTAAAGGGAGAATATAGAAAGTTGGGCAGGAATTTAAAAAGGAGGTCCTCGAGGGTAGTAATATCTGGATTACTCCCGGTGCTACAAGCTAGTGAGAGTAGGATTAGGAGGATAGAGCAGATGAATACATAGCTGAGGAGCTGGTACATGGGAGAAGGATTCACATTTTTGGATCATTGGATTCTCTTCTGGGGTAGAAGTCACCTATACAAGAAGGACGGATTGCTCCCGAATTGGAAGGGGACTAATATACTGGCAGGTAGAGTTGCTCAAGAGGATTTAAACTAGGGGGGTTGGAATCCAGGGAGATAGTGAAGAAGGAGATCAACCTGAGAGTGGTACAGAAGCGAGTCAGTCAGGGCGGGCAGGGACAAAGCAGAGAACAAGGGAGGACTGATAAATTAAGCTGCATTTATTTCAATGCAAGAGGCCTAAAAGGAAAGGCAGGTGAACTCAGGGCATGGTTAGGAACTTGGGATTGGGATATCATAGCAATTACAGAAACATGGCTCAGGGAAGGACAGGACTGGCAGCTTAATGTTCCAGGATACAAATGCTACAGGAAGGATAGAAAAGGGGGCGAGAGGAGAGGGAGTGGTGTTTATGATATAGTATTACTACTGTACTTAGGGAGGATATTCCTGGGAATATATCCAGGGAAGTTATTTGGCTGAAACCGAGAAATAAGAAAGGGATGATCACCTTATTGGGATTGTATTACAGAGCCCTTCAATAGTCAGCAGAAAATTGAGAAACAAATTTGTAAGGACATCTATAAGAATAATAGGGTGGTTATGGTAGGTGATTTTAACTTTCTTTTAACCTTAACAGATCTAAAAGTTGCAGTTCTAAATTTGAGGAAGGCCAATTTTGACAGTATTAGGCAAGGACTTTCAAAAGCTGATTTGAGGCAAATGTTTGCTGGAAAACAGGAAGCTTTCAGAAATGCGATAACGAGAATCCAGAGACAGTATATTCCCATTAGGGTGAAAGGAAAGGCTTGTAGGTTTAGGGAATGGTGGATGACGAGAGAAATTGAGGTTTTGGTTAAGGGATAGGAAGTATATATCAGGTATAGACAGGATAGATCAAGTGAATCCTTAGAAGAGTATAAAGGCAGTTAGGAGTATACTTAAGAGAGAAATCAGGAGGGCAAAAAGGGGACATGAGATAGCTTTGGCAAATAGGGTTAAGGAGATTCCAAAGGGATTCTACAAATACATTAAGGACAAAAGGGTATCTACAGAGAGAATATGGCCCTTCAAAGATCAGCAAGGCAGATTATGTGTAAAGCTGTAGGAGATGGGGGAGATACTAAATGAGTATTCTCCATCAGTGTTTACTGTGGAGAAGGACATGCAAGGTAAAGAATGTGGTGACATCTTTTTAAAACAACCATATTAGAGAGGAGTGGTGCTGTATGCATAATGGTGGATAAATCCCGGGACCTGATCAGATGTACCTTAGAATTCTGTGAGAAGAAAGGGAAGTGATTGCTGGGGACCTTACTGAGATATTTGTATCATCAATAGTTATAGGTGAGATGCTGGAAGACTGGAAGTTGGCTAACATGGTGCCACTACTTAAGAAATGTGGTAAGGAAAAGCCAGAGGTCTAAAGACCTGTGAGCCTGACATCGGTGGTGTGCAAACTGTTGGAGGGAATCCTGAGGGACAGGATTTACATCCAGTTGGAAAGGCAAGGACTGATTAGGGATAGTCAACACTGTTTTTTGCATGCAAAATCGTGTCTCATGAATTTCATTGAGTTTTGTGAAGAAGTAATGAAGTGGATTAATGAGGGCAGAGTGGTGGATGTGATCTTATATGGACTTCAATAAGATGTTCAACAAGGTTCCCCATGGGAGACTGATTAGCAAGGTTAGATATCATGGAATACAAGGAGAACTAGCCATTTGGATACAGAACTGGCTCAAAGGTAGAAAACAGAGGGTGGGGTGGAGGGTTGCTTCTCAGACTGGAGGCCTGTGACCAGTGGAGTGCCACAAGGATCGGTGCTGGGTCCAGTACCTTTGGTCATTTATGGAAGTAAGTTTGTTTGCTGAGCTGGAAGGTTAATTTTCAGATATTTCGTCACCATGCTAGGAAACATCTTCAGTGAGCCTTTGGATGAAGCCCACTGTGTCCGGAGGCTCAATGAAGGTGTTACCTATTATGGTGACGAAATGTCTGGAAATGAACCTTCCAGCTCAGTGAACAAACCTACATTCAGAACCTCAACCTGAGCTGCAAATCTTCTAAAAACTCGTTTGGTCATTTATATAAATGAATTAGATGTGAACATAGGAGGTATAGTTAGTAAGTTTGCAGATGACACTGAAATTGGAGGTGTAGTGGACAGCAAAGAAGGTTACCTCAGAGTACAACAGGCTCTTGATCAGATAGGCCAATGGGCTGAGGAGTGGCGGATAGAGTTTAATTTATATAAATGCGAGGTGCTGCATTTTGGAAAGAAATATCATAGCAGGACTTATACACTTAATGGTAAGGTCCTGGGGAATGTTGCTGAACAGAGCCCTTGTAGTGCAGGTTCATAGCTCCTTGAAAGTGGATAGATAGGATAGTGAAGATGGTGTTTGTTATGCTTTCCTTTATTGGTCAGAGTATTGATTACAGGAGCTGGCAGGACATGTTGCGGCTATACAGGACATTGGTCAGGCCACATTTGTAATATTGCATGCAATTGTGGTCTGTTGTGAATCTTGAAAGGGTTTAGAAAGGATTTACAAGGATGTTGCCAGGGTTGGAGGATTTGGGCTATAGGGAGAGGTTGAATAGGCTGGGGCTGTTTTCCCTTGAGCGTTGAAGGCTGAGAGGTGACCTTATAGAGGTCTATAAAATCATGAGGGGCATGGATAGGTTAAGTAGACAAAGTATTTTCCTGGAGTGGGAGAGTCCAGAACAAGAGGGCATAGGTTTAAGGTGAGAGGAGAAAGATTTAAAAGGGACCTAAGGGGCAACGTTTTCGCACAGAGGTTGTTGTGTGTATGGAATGAGCTGCCAGAGGAAGTGGTGGAGATTGGTACAATTACAGCATTTAAAGGCATTTGGATGGGTATATGAATAGGAAGGGTTTAGAGGGATATGGGCCAGGTGCTGGCAAATGGGACTAAATTAGATTAGGATATCTGGTTGGCATGGACTATTTGGATCAAAAGGTCTGTTTCCGTGCTGTACATCTATACGACTCTATTCACAATCTATATAAAAATGATTTGAATATGGGATTAAACATAATATTTCCAAGTTTGCAGATGACACCAAGCTAGATGGTAGTGAGAGCTATGAGGAGGATGCATTGATGGTTCAAGGGGATTTGACGACACTAGATGAGTGGACAAAAAATTGGCAGAGAGTTGACAAAATGGAGAAATGTGAAAATATCCACCTTGGCAGGAAAAACAAAGAGTATATGTTGGGAAATGTTTAACGACAAAGAGACATGGATGTTCACTCATGAGTCACAAAGTAAACAGGTAGATACAGTGAACAATTAAGAAGGACCTTCCAAACCCATGATCACTACCATCTACAAGGACAAGGGAAACAGTTGCATGGAAACACCACCACCTGCAAGTTCTCCACTGAGCCCCACTCACAATCCTGGCTTGGAAGTATATTGCTATAACTTCAGTGTTGTTAGGTCAGACCCCTGGATGTCTCTTTGCAATGGCATTATGGTCAGCCTGGACCTGCACTGTAGTTGTTCAAGGCGGCAGCTTAGCACGACTTTCTCCAGGGAAACTAGAGGAAGGCTATAAATGCGAGCCCAGCCAACAATGCCCACATCCCATGAATAAATAAAATATTGGAGTAACAATGTAGAAATCTGAAAGGTGATGAGAAATACAAGTACTATCTCTACAGCCACTTCTTTCAACACTCAGATGTAGATCATTAGATTCAGGGGAAAATGTTACCTTATTATGGATATTAACTACCTTCCAGTTTTGCTTACACCAATCCTTACTGGACTTCCACGGACGATACTTGGAGTATTGCCTGCAGCTTGGTCTTCTTGCCTAAGGAAAGATATACCTGCTGTACAGCCAGTGCAATAAAGGTAAAAGGCCCCTTATCCCCATGAATAGACAATGAGGTAAGTTCCATATCCCACACATCCAATTTACCCATTTCAGCAGGGGAACAGTCTGGCAGGGCGGGGAGAGAGAGAGTGAGAGAGGAAAGAGAAGGGGGGGTGGGTGGGAAGAAAGGGAGAAAAGATTAAGGAAGAACTGGGGAATCTTTTGTACTCATCCTGTCTCCTAAAGCACATTATCAATCTTACCAACCAGCTGCAGCTAGTGCAAGTCTTTGTCTGCCATCTGGAATGCTGTAGTTCCCATCACACTGCTCCTCAGTGGACACTGAGCAACAGTCTAGGGCAGTAATGAAATAAATAACTCCAATTGTCAGTGTCCAGATTAAATTGTTTTTTAAGATTCCCTACAGTGTGGAAACAGGCCCTCCGACCTAACCAGTCCACACCGACCCTCCAAAGAGTAACCCACCTAGATCCATTTCGCCTTGACTAAGGCAGCTAACACTATGGGCAACTTAGCATGGCCAATTCACCTGACCTGCACATCTTTGGACTGTGGGAGGAAACCGGAGCACCCGGAGGAAACCCACGCAGACACGGGGAGAATGTGCAAACTCCACACAGTCAGTCACCCTCGGCTAGGATCAAACCTGAGACCCTGGTGCTGTGAGGCTGCAGTGCTAACCACTGAGCCACCGTGCCGCCCAAGTATTCATAAATACTTGGTCAGGATTGGGGTTGCCCATCAATCTATTTCAATCTGAGACAAAGTTTTGCTACCAGGTTTTTGCAAATCTCTGTACAACTACACACTTCTCAAAAAACAGAACTTACACCGATCTTTGATCCACTAACTTGACTTTGGTCATTTTATTCCTCTTCAGCATCATTTTGCAATGTTGTGGGACTTCCCCTCAGCCAGAGTGACATTGCAGGGAGACAGAATAACATCAGCATCTTTAGCCACTTCAGCCACACCAATGATCAACTCTGTGACAACCTGGGGCACTGAACCCATCAGGGCAGTGAACTTTGATGTGGACCAGGATCAGGATACTAGGTATCTCAGCCCCTGGTCCCTGTCCCCCACTATTTATCTGTACTTCTTCTTAGTCCCAGGGGGTGAGGCTCAAATGTCTACACTTCAATGAGGCCTCAACAGAAGGAAACAGTAAATCAATCAATGTAAATCAGTGAACACAGATTCACCACAAAAAGACAAGAAACTTCTTCAGACAGAATAAAAACAAGAAATTTCTCTTCCCATACAATATATTCAATATACAATGAATATATACAGCACCACAAAGTAACAATAGCGTGAAAATATTCAGCGTAACATTTGTAAATTTTATCATTTAACATAATGTACACAGACATATACAGTTTCAATGTACAATATAAATATCTTTAGACTATTACCATGTTCTCTAAATCACACAAATGCCAAACTGGAATTAATTGTTGATCAATATTCCAACTATAAACACTAGAGTACAACAATTACGGGTAGATCTTAATCAGGAATAAGGAGTCCACTCCCAGTGGAATTTAACTCTATGGCTCTGATAACTCCTGGTAATATTATGCTTTAGTTCTGACCTTGAATGACTGAGTGGCACCAACACAGGAATAAAGGGGAGGATGGTCAGCAGATAAACTGGTGGAATAGTAATAGACAAATCTGCTGTGAAACTATTCCAAAACTTTGATAGGTAATTGCTGTTTTCTATTGCTCAATCTCTTTTCTCACATTGATTTGATTTAACATTAGTTTTATAGAACTTTTCTCATTAAAATCATATCTGCAAACTCTTGACTTTTGCCTTCTCATTGACACCAGAAGGTCCAATGACATTTGTGTATCGTAATCCATCCACCCTATGAAGGAGCTCAGTGCCACCCAGGTGCACGGTGTCATGACAATGTGATAAATTTGTAAAGACTGGAACTCAACAAAAAATACAAGGCACCAGGAGAAACTTGTGCTAATTATTTGACTGCAGTGCTACATGTTCTCAATAAGTGTCTCCTCTATGTTCCAAACGTTAAAACTGACTAACCTTGTGTATCTGTGCCAAGTAAGCAGGAGTCCCCTGAGAAATACAGGGATGATTGACACTGCAAAGCTAATAACTTTAAGCCTCATCTCTGCTGTTGACATTCCACTGATGTCTCTGTTTTGATCAATGTTTATATAGAGACTTGGTAGTGACTATGTCTAACGCATTAGCTACTTGTCAGTGCAACTAGTTAAGTGCCAGTAAATGTTCCTTTACAGTACATCCCCCAATATACTACTTAAAAGTCTCTCACCATCTACTCCCTTTCACACAGTCCAATACCAAGAGATGTCAGTCTGAACGAAGCATTACTTACTGCATTCACCTTAATTTAAAACATTAAATAGAATTCTCTTCCTCTTCTCCAGCCTGATAATACCAATTACAAACAGTAAATAAAAGCAGTAGGCTTTTTGGCCCTTTGAGTTTACTCTGCCTTTCAATATGATCATCCAAAAGTTGCGATTTCAAATAAACTGTTGAACTATAAACTGGTGTTGTCTGACTTCTGAACTAGAGTTTACATAGCCACTGGCCCCACCTGGAGTTGAAGGATTGTACTGCAAGCAAGCTCCCTCCTGCCCCACATTTTCTTACATCTAGTTAATACATCTGCTTAAGTGTAAAGAATTTCATCTGAAAGCAGATTAGTGTAATTATCAATAAATGAATTAGATAAATACTTTTGAAAGGATAAAAATGAAGTGTAGGAGGAATGGGACTGATTATATAGCTCTACCAAAAGAGCTAGTACAGGTGTGAGGAGCTAAAAAGCCTCCCTTTGGGCTGTATATAATTCTGCCTCTGGATTAACTAGCGAACTTCTAGGAATAATAAAGTGCAATAAACAATTATATCTGATCCAACTGATTGTACAATTTATCAACACTTTAAAGCTGAAAACTATAAATCTCTGAAAATAGTAGGATCTAACTACACCAAATCTAGAGAAATTGCAATGGTACATTCTCACTGTGCTTACCATCTTGTGCTAAACATTAACTGGGCTCCACAGAACATCTAAAATAATTTGCTCCCCAGACACACACACTTACCACACTACCTAAAATACCAACATCGACAGAAACTTTAACTACTGACATCTAACACGAATACATCAATCTCTGAACATTATACAGAATGCAACGATTATTACTCAGCACCAAGAATTTGCTGCTTATTTGTTGAAGTTGTTACTTGTATATTTTGAGTTTTAATACTGTAATTTATAAACCAACACTGATTTTTCAGTGACGGTGAGACCAGCTGCCACCTACAAGTCGATCATTAAACAATATCAACAAAGTTGAAAAAGCTGAGGGGCACAATGGGTTATGTTGGCACTGCATGTTGATGCATTATGTGTTGACTCTTGTTGGGCAGAACTTGCCTGACTCAGCTGTGGCTTCCATCCCTGTGACAAGGAAGCAGTGAAACTCAGTTGGAACACTTTATGAGAAGAATCTGTTTGAATAACATTTGAGCCATGAATGGTTTCTGTTGTTCTCATGATTGCAAATTCATTCCAGGTCTGCCAGAACCCAAATGATTTCAACCAGAAACTGCTCACAAGATCTCAGCTTGTAAAATGACCCTCTTCCCACTGCCTCCCTAAAAAGGTTCAAATTCTGTATTACAAGGTGAAATTACAATCGTAGACTATGGGAGCCAAGTGATGTAGATTTCACATAATGGAACATTAACTGAAACCAGAAAGGAAAGCAGGTGAAGGGGAGGGTGAGGGGCCAGGAGTCCACATGCCGACCAAATCAGTATGCAGTAGAAATGTTGGCTCTCTCTTGAATTTGTATCTCTTGCAAACTGTCCAGATGAGTGAAAATGACAAGCTTTAACAAAAAAATTATTTTTAAAACAATAATCAAGTTCTACACCATCAAACAATTAAAAACAATGTGCAAGGACACCTACTTTACACTGTTAAAAATCACACAACACCAGGTTATAGTCCAACAGGTTTAATTGGAAGCACACTAGCTTTCAGAGCGACGCTCTTTCATCAAGTGATAGTGGAGGGCTCGATCATAACACAGAATTTAAAGCAAAAATTTACAGTGTAATGTAACTGAAATTATACATTGAAAAATTGATTGTCTGTTAAGCCTTTCATCTGTTAGAATACAGTGATAGTTTCACTTCTTTCATGTGTAAATCACAAAACCTTTTTTTAAAGTTGCATTCTCTCTCGGGTTAGCTGTTAACAATGGTGATAGCTAGACAATATGTTGAAGGTGTTAGCCCCCTGTGTTCTCTGTCTATGACCTGATGTTTAGATTGATTCCAATCTAAAAAGTAAGATAACAGAGTTTTACATAAATTCATGCAGTTTCTGA
>NC_057737.1:50736956-50746788 GCF_004010195.1 Chiloscyllium plagiosum | reverse complement strand
ACACACTCCCACACTCACACATGCACCCCCTCACAGACTTAAGACACTCTGCACTCACTACACACACACACTCACACTCTTTCTCACATTCACAACCCCCACCCCAGAGAGACACACACTCAGACAGACAAAGACACACATGCACACATATATTTTGTGGGGTGATTTTGTACTTGTAAAGTTACATTGTACTTTGCTCAAAAGCTGCATGCATTCATGTCGAACTCTAAGCTCAAAAATTGCATGAATTTATGTAAAACTCTGTTATCTCACTTTTTAGATTAGAATCAATCTAAACATCAGGTCATAGACAGAGAACACAGGGGGCTAACACCTTCAACATTTTGTCTAGCTATCACCATTGTTAACAGATAACCTGAGAATGCAACTTTAAACAAAAAGGGTTTTGTGATTTACACATGAAAGAAGTGAAACTATCACTGTATTCTAACAGATGAAAGGCTTAACAATCAATTTTTCAATGTATAATTTCAGTTACATCACACTGTAAATTTTTGCTATAAATTCTGTGTTACGATCGAGCCCTCCACTATCACCTGATGAAGGAGCGTCGCTCTGAAAGCTAGTGTGCTTCCAATTAAACCTGTTGGACTATAACCTGGTGTTGTGTGATTTTTAACTTTGTACACCCCAGTCCAACATCGGCATCTCCAAATCATGACTACTTTACACTGTATGTGTTATTCTGAATGGGTCATTAAAGATCATTTTACACTTATTTACATGTGACTACTTGTGCAGATTTTGGAAAGTTAGGGTCCAATGACAGAAAAGGAGAATCAAAGGTAAACACAGTCAGGTGATCAAGGGAACAATGATCATTACAGAAATGCAACTAATAATGGCCTTGCAAGTTCTCAGGGACTGCTCTCATAATAACTGACTGAATTTACCACTCTGTTACCAGTTTTTGTGCTTTAGTCAAGATCTTTACCTACAGATCCTTAGGTGATAAAGCTCAATTTGTAGGATAATCCTTCGAGGTTAGGATACAGTGTGTTCACTGGAACTTCAGAGCCTGCATCACTTACACACAGGCGCTATCAGTCCACACATGCTCAAATACAGGGTTAGTAACAAATCCATACAAGGCCTAGTACCAAAGCTTCAATGAAATCATTAATACAGCAACATTAATAACAAAATCAAAGACAAGCTTAACATATCTGGACTGACACACCGAGCACACACACACATACTGACTCATGGCAAGTACACAACACTTACACGCTCAGTTAGTACACAGACTCATACTGACTCTGGTTAGTACATGTATTGCTTGTCTTCATAAATGGCAGTATATGGCATGTACGTGCAGATACAGGCCTAACATTTGTGCTATTTCAGGGCTGATATGGTGTTTGGAGTAATATAATGCAGCAGATGTCGCTCTTGTGCTGATTTTGGTTCAGGATGTGCATTTCCTGCACAGTATTTGCATTATCTGTACCTAAACTCAGTTTTTATTTCATCTGCTACTGCTGAAGGGGCCAGGGCAAAATCTACAGCATTGATTCCGAGTAAGAGCTAGTATACTTGTCTTGATGCAGGTTCAGCATATGTAGTGTATGTGCAGATAAAAGGTGAGTATATACATATCTGCGCTGATGCAAGGCTGGTATATGTGGTATTTGTGCTATTACAGGTATATGTGTATGACTGATTTGATACAAGGTAATATATTCAATGTTTGCTGATATAGGGTCAGATCAATTACAGTGATTCCCATTGTAGCATTGTACATGCAGTGCCCGCACTGCTACAGGTCCAGTCTATCATTGGCTAATTTACATAATTGTGTGTTTTTTTTAAACCAGTGGAGATCAATGTCAAATTGACCAGATTTCAATCAATGGTGCTAGTTACAGGTTGTTTTCTCCAATTACAACCTGCTAATTAATCGTTACACCTCTCACCAATTCATTCAATATTATAACTATATTAGATGCTGATTTGCCTCTTGAAAGCCCAGCTTACAGTTCTGATTCAGGAGTGCCAGCGGACAGGTAACCAATGCCGTATCGTCCATTAGCAGCAGTCATCTCCAGCGGTGATATACTGTCTGGCCCATTATAGGAGCGATGAATAGGCATTGGTGAGGGAGTCTCACTGGGGACCTTACTCAGGATAAATCGAGTCTCATCGTGATCATCCAAATTGGACATATCTTTCATCATTCGACCTCTGTTGTAGGAGACTGATAAAGTGTTGGACCCATCAGACACGAGATGGAAGTGCCGGACAATGAAAACAATAGGAATGGGGAGAACTCCCAGCACAATCAGAGTTACAGTCAAACCCATGGCCCAGCCCGGGAATATCAGGAACCTCTCCGTAGCCTGTTCAAAGAAAGGAAGACTCTTAATTATTGATCAATACACTCAACTAGCAAAAAGGTAACTGGATTATGTTAGGGTTATGGGTAGTGCTTATAGCCAACTGCAATCTTAAACTAGAGGGAAATTTAGAGATCATCACTGATGAGGTTAATCCATAGAGATCCTGTCCCATTATAATTTCCTGTTCAATTCTAACACCTCACTGTCAAATGCCAGACAGCTCAGGATCTGCTTGGAGGCATATTTCCAATCCCCGGCATCTCACCAACCCCAATCGCACAGAAACACTGCACTGACCCCATTCCTAAGCAGCTCCCACCCCAGCGACCCCATCCTCACATAGCCCCACCACCACCAACCCCATCCTCACACAGCCCCAATGCACTGACCCCCATTCCCACAAAGCTCCCACCTCACTGTCCCATCCCTACACAGCTGAAACTGCACAGCAGGTCAGGCAGCATCCAGGGAACAGGAGATTCGACGTTTCGGGCACAGGCCCTTCTTCAGGAAAGGGCCTTCCTGAAGAAGGGCCTGTGCCCGAAACGTCGAATCTCCTGTTCCCTGGATGCTGCCTGACCTGCTGTGCTGTTCCAGCAATAAAGTTTCAACTTTGATCTCCAGCATCTGCAGACCTCACTTTCTCCATCCCTACACAGCCCCCATTCCACCGTCCCCATCCCTACACAGCCCCCAACCGCAGCAACCCCACCCTCACACACTGACCCCATTCCCCCAACATCCCACTGCATCCCCAACACAAACTCTTCACACACCCCTCATAGCCCAGTGATTTGATCACTGCCTCTACACATCCAGATTCTGTCCTTTGGAAAGTAATCACTTCTCACGGCAACCATAAGACCAATGTATCTCTGTATTCGAGAATATTAACATCAGATATGCCATCTTTCGATTACCTCCTCCATTATCCAGGCATTGTATCCTGGTGGAGTGATCCCCATCTGAATAATACTGGCCAACATCAGAATGACCATAGCCAGAGGGGAGATGTACTTCCAGGTATAATAGTAGTATCTGTATGGAGTGAAACCCAACATTTCTGTCAACTCCTGCATGAATCTGGAAAACAGCAGAGTTTATGTTAGCTGGTACCTTATGCTCGCAATAGTTGGATTTCTGCCTTTGGCTGTTGCTCACTGCTAACAATGTGTGCTGATGTAGTAGTTCAAATGACAAGACCCTCCATTATCTGTAATTATGGCATCAGTATTGGAATTTATTTATTGAGCAAATTCATATTCTCAGAGCCAAGTTATCACCTCCTCACTTGCTCAGTTTGAGGTGAATGTGCTCAGTCTTGAAAGGGGCCACTCCTCAGTAATCAGCAGCACCGTGAGAGTCTCTCTGCAAGAACATTACGGCTTTGTCCTGAGGCCTCAATGATGGGGCTGGCTGCTGGCCGGTCAGCAAGGACTACTCTCGCTGTAATACCTTAAGGCCTGCCGTTTGACAGATAGGGTTTGTCACAAATAACTTTTTGTGAAATCATTAGCTGGAGCATAGAATATAGGAGCAGTGAAGTCTTGTTCCAAGTTTATAAAATATTGGTTAGGCCACAGATGGAATACTTTGTGTAGTTCTGGTCACCACACTACCAGAAGGATATGATTGCACTGAAGAGGGTGCAGAGGAGATTTACCAGGATATTGCCAGGGATGAAAATCTTAGTCTCAGAGACTAGATAAGCTGGGATCTGGGATCTGGGATTAGGCAAAATTGAGGATTGCAGATGCTGGAGATCAGAGTCTAAATTAGAGTGGTGCTGGAAAAGCACAGCAGGTCAGGCAGCATCCGAGGAGCAGGAAAATCGATGTTTCGGGCAAAAGCCCTTCATTGGAAATGAAGGCAGGGAGCCTCTGGGTTGGAGAGATAAATGAGAGGGGAGTGGAGTGGAGGGGAGGGGAGGGGAGGGGAGTGGAGTGAGGGGGAGGGGAGGGGAGGGGGGCTGGGAAGAAGAGTACAATAGGTGGATGGAGGTAGGGATGAAGGTGATAGGTTGGTAGCTCTTCAACCATGTCCTGAAACAGACTCGTTACCAACCTATCACCTTGGCAAACAAAATTCTCTCTACCTCTGCCTTAAAAATATTTGAACATTCTGCATCCACTGCCTTTTGAGAAAGGGAATTCCAAACACACACCCAGAGAGAAAAAAAATTCTTCATTTCTATATTAAATGGGTGCCCCCAAAAAAACATTTTCCCAAATGCCCTCCCACTCTGACTTTCTCCACTTTGCCTGCCTCATTTCCTACAACTCCTCCCTGTAGGGCTGGAAATATACTATTCCAGAAAGTCCTCTGCACACATTGCAAGAATTTCTCCCGTTCCATGCCCCACACTCTAATGTTTTTCCCCAGTCTGCCCTTGGGTAATTGAAAATGGCTTGTCCATTTTCATATTCTGCTTACAAAGCTCTTTACTAGTTCCTTCTTTCTATATGAAGTCTATAATAAATACCTGGCAAGGTCACTGCTGTCTTCATGTTTCTCACTCTAACCATTTAATTTCTACTACAGAAACTGCATCTCATTTATTGGCAATGTTACTATCTTTGACCAAGACTGCTACGCCTCCTCCCTTTCTAACCCACCCTGTTTCTACTGAACACTTTATAACCCAAGTTATTAAGTATCCAGTCCTATTCTGGCTTGAGCTGTGTTTCTGTTAATACTATTATGTCATATCCTCTAGTGCAATTTCTGCTTCCAGTTCTTTGAAACTGGGTTGTCCACAATCTCCTTCTCAGTTGTAGTTAGTGAGCTGAATTCTCTCAGAATTCTCCTCGATCAGTTCTCAACACCGGCCTCTCTGATTCACTCTTGTAATTCTGATCTCCTTCTCAAAGAGAGGCTCACATCATTCCTAACATGTGAAAGATCTGGTCACATTACTCCAGTTCTGACTTGATCAGAGCTTTACAAAAGGTTCAGAATAACCTCCCTGATTTTATGATCAGTATCACAGAATGCTGTAGAATAAGAGGTGGCCATTCGGACCAGCACGCTTGCACATCTCTGTACAAGCAATTCACCTTGTGTCATTCCGTTATGATATAATAATCACCATCACTCAAATAATTTCCTCCTGACACTTACTTTACTTGGTGCACCTCATTCCCAAGAACTAGGTCTAACAGTGCATCTTTTCTCATTGGACTGTAACATACTGCTGCAGAAAACTGTCATGGACACACCCTAGAAATCTTTATACCTTTCTGCTCTTTGCATGACTACTATCCCAGTCTATTTTTAGGTAATTAAATACCTTCATTATAACCACTCAAATTCTTGCATCTCAATGCTGATGTAAATTGTTCCTCTACATCACTGACTGATAGCCTACAGACTATTCTCAGTAAAGGGATTTCTTCATCCTCAAATAGATTCTGTCCTTGACCCCTCTGGGGCAACCTCTCTTTTCAGTTCTGCAATATTCTGCTTAATCAATACTACCTTCCCTCTCTTCAGTTCCTTATTTTTATAAGTACGTTGCATCCAGGAATATAACTGTCCTGGATACTGTAACACAGTAAAATTTCATAATTTGCTGATGACACCATACTTTGAAGTGCAGTTAACTGCCAAGTTAATAACAATTGACTACAACAGGAGAAAGAGAGGCCAGCTGATCAAATTTAATACAGAGAAGTGTGAGGTGATGCATTTTGGCAGAAGGGATGGAGAGAAGCAACACAGACTTAATGAACCAGTTCTAAAGCATGCAGGGACACATCTGTCATGATTTTTCAAAGTGGCAGGACATATTAAAGCAAGCACATGGGATCATGGACTTCATAAATAAAGGTATTGAGGGAGATTTTCTCTTAAAATGGTGGAATAGATAGGAGGACTGAGTGGGCTCCTTCTTTTCTTATCTCCCTTGGTCTTAAGGAAGCAGAGATGATGGTTACGCAATGGGCAGCAGCCTGGGCCAGTTAGAGTAAGGGTTTAATGGGGATTATAGCATTAAACAGATATACATAACCCAGGGATTTGTCTTTGCTCTCAGCTTTAATGAAATATATATCAGAAGATTTGAGAAGACTTACTTTTTTGTCCCATAGATCCATGAAACAGAGATATTTTCCAAAATGACCACAATTGTGAGGGGTAATGTAGCAGAGTAGTCATCGAACATGGTGACAAAGTAGTTCCCAGAACGTTGAACGAATATGAGTCCGACTGAGAAAGCGATAATTGTGCAGCCAACTGTGAGAACGAGGAGAAATTAAAATTGATCACAAATAATCATTCACTTCTCTCCACGCTCCAGGCTCACTGCCTTTATTCCTGATGAAGGGCTTTTGCCCAAAACGTCGATTTCGAAGCTCCTTGGATGCTGCTTGAACTGCTGTGCTCTTCCAGCACCACTAATCCAGACACAAATAATCATTGCATAATTAAATAAACAGAAGCTCTTTTTGCAAACAGCTTCAGAAACTTAAGAGTTCAGGCCATGAAAGTCTTTATTTCACTAAAAATTTCTCTTTAAAATGCCACCTCTCTCAGACCATCACTCAATGGCATGGTCTGAGAGCAAATGCTAGTGGGGGTGAATACAGTAGTGACCAGTGAGACACAGCAGGGATCAGTATGAGGATCCCAACTATTCACAATATACATTCATGATTTAGATGAGAAAACTAAAGGTTACATCTCAACATTTGCAGATGGTACACAGCTGGATGGGAAAGTGAGCCATGAGGACGATGCAGAGATGTTATAGTGTGATTTGGTTTGAACACACTGAGTGAGTGTGCAAACCCATGACAGATGCAGTGTAATGTGGACAAGTGTGACATTATTCACTTTGGCAACAAAATTAGGAAGGCTGATTATTATCTGAATTGTAAGTTGAGAAGGGGAATGATCAACGAGACCCGAGTGCTCTTATGCACCAATTACTGAAAGTAAATCTGCAGGTGCAACAAGTGGTAAAGAAGACAAACTGCATGTTGGATTTCATAGCGAGAGGATTCGAGTACAGCAGCAAGGATATCTTGCTACAATTATTTAGGAGTTGTTAAGGCCACATCTGGAATATAGTGTGCCGTTTTGGTCTCCTTATTGGAGGAAGAGTGTTCTTGCTGTAGAGGTAGTACAGTGAAGGATTATCAAATGAAGTCCTGGAATGTCAGGACTGACATTTAAGGAGAGACTGAGTCAGTTAGGATTGTATTCACTGGAATTTAGAACAATGAGGGGAGGAGGATCTCATAGAAACCTATAAAATTCTAACAAGATTCAGCAGGTTAGATGCGGGAAGGATATTCCCAATGGTGGGAGAGTCTAGAACTAGAGGTCAGGTTTAAGGATATAGGTAAATGTTTTAGGAAGAAGATAAGGAGAAATTGCTTCACCCAGAGGGTGATGAGCCTGTGGAATTCACTATCACAGAAAGCAGTTGAGACCAAAGTATTGTATATATTCAAAGAGTTAGATATAGCTCTTAGGGATAAAGGCATCAAGGGATACAAGGAGGACGAGATTAGGGTATTATGCTTGATGATTAGCCATGATCATATTGAATGGTGGTGCAGGCTTCAGGGGTGGAATAGCCTGCTCCTATCTTTCACGTTTCAATGTAAATTTCTTCATGCAAACTATTGTGAAACTTTAATATCCTTTGCACCAGACAGTTCTGGTTTATCCATCACTAAATAATGTTTTAGACTAAAGTAGGCATGTTTTGATTTCTCAGGGAAAAAAAAATATGAACAGCAGGAGATTAAGTGGAGTTGGAGGCCAAGATCATCCATGATCTTACGAAATGGTGAAGCATGTCACTGCTGCTGGAACAGTTCTACATGACCTACTCCTGCTCTTACTTCTTATTTTGTGTTATTTTAATGGGACAGTGTTGTTGGAATTTTACTCTTGTGCAAGTCATGGTTCAATTGATAACACTTCTGACTGAGAAGAGTATGAGATGAATCATGGGAACATTGCCATCATTAATAAGGGATTCCAGCAAGTCAGCTCAAAACACAAGTTGAAATTCTGAATTCATGACAATTAATTTTTACTCCAGCAAGTAACTGACAAAGTCCCAGAAAGTAACATTGGACTCTTACTTGTCAAGAACTCTTTGCGCATTTTAAATGTGTCAACAATCGGTGAGATGATGCCTTCCATGGTTCCCATCATGCTGCCCAATCCCAGGTTAATGAGCATCAGGAAGAAGAGCACAGACCAGAAAGGGGAGGCTGGGAAATGGGTCATTGCCTCCGTGAAAGCAATAAAGGCAAGGCCTGTACCCTGCACTGACTGCAAGAGATCAGAAAGATCAAATTAATGGCAGAAATTGAATAATCATGACAGAATAAACTGCAGCCAGGTAAATGACACATTGCAATCAGAGTGCTATCTATAAAACAGTGGATTAAAAATTTTAGCCAATGTCTGTATGTTGTGCACAGACAGCGCTCATTTTCAAACTGACAATTTTTGCCCAGTTCTGACCGAACTCTTTTGTATACCAAACATTAAGTCTTTAAAGAGCCAACAAAACTAGCAGCAATTAGAAAAGAAAATTTTTTAGAAATACACTAAAAGTTATTTATTGATATATTTAAAATTGATAACTTGTTGCAGCTCTTAAGGCTAAAAACAGGCCCATTCAACAATAACCTGCATAAATATGATGCTTTGAAGGTAATAAAACATCTCACAGGCGTTATTAGGTATTAGAGATTAGGATTATTAAAGGAATTTTAGAGAGGAGGATCAAGGGTTTCTGCAAAAGGGAATATTTTAAGCAATGTCCTAAAGGAAGAGCAAGAGATTAGGGAGGGAAAGAGACAGAATTCGAGAGTTTCGGGCCATAGTATAATTTGTAAAGATAATAGTTTAGTGAGTTCAGGGATGTAAGCTAAAACACAGCAGAATTTTAAATTACCTCATGTTTATGGAGGGTAAAATGTGGCAGATCAGCCAAAAATGTTCTGAAATAGTCAACGTTAACAGACATACAAATATGGAGTCCAGCAGCAGATGAGCAGATACTGGGTAGAAAGTTGGGTGATGTCATGGAGACTGCAAAAGGCAGTCACAGCAATGGCACAGATATGTTATCCTGGGGGTCAGAAATGACATGAAGTTGAAAACAGTATGATTCAATCTCAGTCAGTTGTCATGGATACCATTAATAGCTCAGGAAGGACAGGGCAATGGACTAAAAAGAAGCCTTCAGAGATTCATAAATCCTACAATGACTGATTAATAAAGTTTAACATAATGCTAGAACTGAAACTAAAGAACAAGATGAAAATACATCAATTTATTTCTTTAGTAACTGGCAAGGGGAGAAAGATACAAAAACAGAACTCTGCATTTAAACAACAATCTAAATGTGAGTGCTAGGAGCAAGGAAACTGACTCTGCCATGATGTGATGTGGTCAGACAATATCTTTTATTAATCAGCTTTGAGGTCGTTGCACATTGTGTC
>NC_057737.1:50734629-50736456 GCF_004010195.1 Chiloscyllium plagiosum | reverse complement strand
TTTTAATTCAAGATTATTTAATTGAATTTAAATTCCTGTGGTTATATTGACAAAATTTGAACACATTTCTCAAGCATGAATTCACTCTGCATTAAATAATCTAGTCACATGATCTCTCTGCAGCTGGACCTTAGCAATGAACAATTCCAGGAATGGAAAAGCTAGTTCTTTAAATTAAAATTAAGTTTAAAACATAACAAACTAAAAGATTTTCCTCTCCTGTCAAGGCTAATGGAATTGGCCTGTCCAGGAGTCCCTATCAAACAGCTTAGTCTGCTCCACTGCACCCTGCTCCAGTCAGCTGCACCCATTTGACTGACAGACTGTGCTGCTAGACGTTCAGTACCTTAGGAGTGAACATGTGAAGAATTCCATCAATCGAGCCTCTGAGAAGCAGACTTCGAACCAGGAAGCAAATCAGAACGACATATGGAAAAAGAGAACTGAAATACATCACCTAAAAAGAATACAAACAAATACTTGGAATCATATTCCTCTATTGAATATAAGTTTGTTATTAATTTTATAGCAACTTTAGTACTGAGTGGGTGTTCAGATAAGTCGGGTATGGATGCTGGGGCAGTTGCTTGCTCCTCCTGCAGAATGTGGCAGGTGGGAGACATGGCACACTCTCCGCTGGCTACATCTGCGGGAAGTGCACCCAACTCCAGCTCCTTGAAAACCATGTTAGGGAATTGGAGCTGGAGCTGGATGAACTACGGATCATTCGGGAGGCTGAGGGGGTAATTGAGAGGAGTTACCGGGAGTTGGTCACTCCTAAGGCTCAGGACAAGGATAAATGGGTTACAGTTAGGGGGAGAAAAGGGGACAGACAGACAGTGCAGAGATCCCCTGTGGACATTCCCCTCAGCAATAAGTATACCGTTTTGGATCCTGCTGGGGGGGATGACCTACCAGAGGAAAGCCATAGCAGTCAGTTCTCTGGCACTGAGCCTGACACTGTGGCAAAGAAGGGAAGGGGGCAGAATAGAAAAGTACTCGTGGTCGGGGACTCGATAGTTAGGGGAATCGACAGGAGATTTTGTGGTCAGGATTGGGATTCCCAGAAGGTATGTTGCCTCCCTGGTGCCAGGGTCCGGGATGTATCCGATTGGGTGCATAAGGTTCTAAAAGGGGAGGGCGAACAGCCAGAAATCATGTTACATATTGGCACTAATGATATAGCCAGGAAAAGGATCGAGGATATAAAAAGTGATTTCAGGGAGTTAGGATGGAAGCTGCAAAGCAGGACGAACAGAGTAGTGTTCTCTAGTTTACTACCGGTGCCACGAGTTAGCGAGGTGAGAAACAGGGAGCGGGCGCAGCTTAACATGTGGCTGCGCAGTTGGTGTAGGAGGGAGGGCTTCAGATATGTAGATAATTGGGATGCCTTCTGGGGAAAGTGGGACCTGTACAAGAAGGATGGGTTGCATCTGAACTGGAAGGGGACCAATGTCCTGGGTGGAAGGTTTGCTCGAGTAGTTCGAGAGGGTTTAAACTAGTATGGCAGGGGGTGGGAACCTAAGCTATATACCGGAGGTGAGAGTTGATGCAGATGAGGCAATAGCAAGAGGTAGACCAGCTAGTGGGAAGGAACCAAGGGATCAGTTAAAATGTGTTTGCTTTAACGCAAGGGGTATCAGGAATAAAAGTGATGAACTTAGAGCATGGATCAGTACCTGATGCTATGATGTTGTGGCCATAACAGAGACATGGGTTTCTCAGGGGCAGGAATGGTTGCTGGATGTTCCAGGGTTTAGAGCATTTAAAAAGAATAGGAAGAGGGGAAAAGAGGAGGGGGTGTAGCACTACTAATCAGAGAGGGTA
>NC_057737.1:50721258-50734368 GCF_004010195.1 Chiloscyllium plagiosum | reverse complement strand
CAATTCCCGCCTCAGGTGACTGACTTGTGTGGAGTTTGCACATTCTCCCCGTGTCTGCGTGGGTTTCCTCCGGGTGCTCTGGTTTCCTCCCACAGTCCAAAATTGTGTAGGTTAGGTGAATTGGCCATGGTAAATTGCCCATAGTGTTAGGTGCATGCGTAGGGGAATGGGTCTGGGTGGGTGCGCTTCGGCGGGTTGTGTTGACTTGTTGAGCCGAAAGGCCCGTTTCCACACTATAAGTAATCTAACCTAATCTAATCATTACCGGGGTGCGATTGAGGATCTAAAATCTGGATTTAGACTGTTGTCAGGAGCAACCATTTAATGCATGCTTTTACTAACTACAAAATGGCTTCTTAATGCAAGTAAGGAGAGCCAGGAGGGGGCACGAGAAAGGCTTGGCAGAACGGATGAGGGAGAACACAAAGGCATTTTACACTTATGTGAGGAATAAGAGAATGGTCAAAGAAAGAGTAGGGCTGATCAGGGATAGCATAGGGAATTTGTGTGTGGAGTCTGAGGAGGTAGGAGAAGCCCTAAATTGAGTTTTTTGCTTCTGTCTTTACGAAAGAAACAAATTTTGTAGTGAATGAAACCTTTGAAGAGCAGGTGTGAATGCTGGAATGGATAGAGATAGAGGAAACTGATGTGCTGAAAATTTTGTCAAACATTAAGATTGACAAGTTGCCAGGCCCGGACCAGACTTGTCCTCGGCTGTTTTGGGAAACGAGAAATGCAATTGCTTCGCCACTTGCGAAGATCTTTGCATCCTCGCTCTCCACTGGAGATGTACCCGAAGACTGGAGAGAAGCAAATGTAATTCCTCTCTTCAAGAAAGGAAATAGGGAAATCCACAACAATTACAGACCAGTAAGTCTCACGGCTGTCGTCTGCAAGGTGTTATAAAGGATTCTGAGGGTTACGATTTATGACCATCTGGAAGTGCATGGCTTGATTAAATGCAGTCAACACGGCTTTGTGAGGGGCAGGTTATGCCTCACAAACCTTATCGAGTTCTTAGAGGATGTGACTAGAAAGATTGATGAGGGTCGAGCTGTGGATGTGGCGTATATGGACTTCAGCAAGGCATTTGATAAGGTTCCCCATGGTAGGCTCATTCAGAAGGTCAGGAGGAATAGGATACAGGGGAACATAGCTGTCTGGATACAGAACTGGCTGGCCAACAAAAGATAGCGAGTGGTAGTAGAAAGAAAATATTCTGCCTGGAAGTCTGTGGTGAGTGGTGTTCCACAGGGCTCTGTCCTTGGCCCTCTACTGTTTGTAATTTTTATTAATGACTTGGATGAGGGGATTGAAGGATGGGTCAGCAAGTTTGCAGATGACACAAAGGTTGGAGGCATTGATAGTATAGAGGGCTGTTGTAGGCTGCAGCGGGACATTGACAGGATGCAGAGATGGGCTGAGAGGTGGCAGATGGAGTTCAACCTGGATAAATGTGAGGTGATGCATTTTGGAAGGTCGAATTTGAAAGCTGAGTACAGGATTAAGGATAGGATTCTTGGCAGTGTAGAGGAACAGACGGATTTTGGAGTGCAGGTACATAGATCCCTTAAAATGGTCACCAAAGTGGAGAGGGCTGTTAAGAAATCATTTGATGTTTTGGCTTTCATTAACAAGGGGATTGAGTTTAAGAGCTGTGAGAACTTGTTGCTACTCTATAAAACTTTGGTTAGACCGCACTTGGAATACTGTGTCCAGTTCTGGTTGCCCTATTATAGGAAAGATGTGGATGCTTTGGAGAGGGTTCAGAGGAGGTTTACCAGGATGCTGCCTGGACTGGAGGGCTTATCTTATGAAGAAAGGTTGACTGAGCCCGGACTTTTTTCATTAGAGAAAAGGAGGAGGAGAGGGGACCTAATTGAGGTATACAAGATAATGAGAGGCATAGTTAGAGTCAACAGCCAGAGACTATTTCCCAGGGCAGAAATGACTAACATGAGGGGTCATAGTTTTAAGCTGGTTGGAGGAAAGTATAGAGGGGATGTTAGAGGCGGGTTCTTTATGCAAAGAGTTGTGAGAGCATGGAATGCGTTGCCAGCAGCAGTTGTGGAAGCAAGGTCATTGTGGACATTTAAGAGACTGCTGGACATGCATATGGTCACAGAAATTTGAGGGTGCATACATGAGGATCAGTGGTCGGCACAACATCGTGGGCTGAAGGGCCTGTTCTGTGCTGTGCTGTTCTATGTTCTATATCTAATGAGTGGCAAGAACTATTATCTTGACAACTGAAAATCAGTGCAGGCATTATCAAATCAGTGAATTAATTGTTGATTTCACCAACTTTCAGAATTTTACTGCTGTACACAGAATAAAATTCCTTCCATACTATCACATTAAACATTCCCAGAACAAATACAACAGTGAGTTCAACACAGCAAAGCTCCCTCTATGCAGTCTCCCTGAAACTGATGGTCTTACCTTACCAGATGACTGGATACCTTTGATCGTACACAATCCTACAAGGAACCAAGCTGATAGGAGACACAGAGTCATCTTCCAGTTCAGACCTCCTCCTTCATTGATGTTATTGGCAATGTTCAGAGTATCTCTGTACCAGAAGTAGGTAGTAGCTGAACTCTTTTCACATTCTGGTTCCACAACTAGAGCGAGATACATATTCACAGTGAGTGCCATCACCAACTTCATTGTAAATGTTAATGTGACTTACTTCATCCAGCAACATCCAGACATTGGATCACAGGACTGTGCTGGAGGAAGTGTTTCTGGAAACATGGAACACCAGTGTCTAATTGACACAAGGGAATCCAAACTGAGGGAAAAGACAGTGAGCGTGGGAACCAATGGAGTGGGGTGTGATGAAAAGAAACTCAATGGGGCAGAGCGTAGTTTGATCAGAAACACCTTGTTGGAGGGCGAGTCACCCCAGTTTCAGTTTGTCTGGTTAGTGTTGCATAACAAATCCAATGGGTCAGAGAACGTTCATTGTCTGAGAAACTCTGACCTGTTTATTCATTAACTGTATTTTTTTCAATTCTTATTAGATGATTGATTGACACAAATGTTTCCTATTCTTATTTTGGTATTGTTGGAAAACAAATTATGACTTTTACACATTTTTACCTCAAGCAAGCTGTTCCATTGGCTTAAGCTAAACAAGTGAAGGAGAGCAAAGACTTGACCTTGAATCACAACATTGACAGGAGGGAGTACTGAGGAAACACAAATAACAAGCCTCAAAATTGAATATTTTACTTACTGGTAACACTACCATTGGTGATAAGAGGACACTCGCTCCATGGGAGGGGAGACTGGAATGATTTAAAAAAATAAAAAATACTCCAGCCAATGATAACATTGTAATAAAGTCCAACAAAGAAACAGACCTAGGGAGAGACAACAGAGAGTTCAGTCTGAATGATGGTCACAGCAGCAAGAAGGGAGGAGAATGAGGGAGACAGGATAATTAGGAAAAGGAGAAGGGGACTGAGGAAAGCAGAAGGGAGATCAGGACAGATTGATAGAAGACATTGGGTTGGGGATCGGTAGGTGAGAAGGATGTGGAGGAAAGAGGAGAAGTGGGAATTGGAGGAGACAGAGGAGAGTGCAAAGAGATGCAGGTAAGGAATGCCATTATGAGCATTTCTCATATCATGCCTGCATCAGAACAGGAACAATCATTGATTTGTTACAGCGCAGAAGTACTTTATAAAGTTCTGGCAAAGAGTCACTGGACCTGAAACATTAACTCTGATTTCTCTTCACAGGTGCTGCCAGACCTGCTGAGCTTTTCCAGCACCTTCTGTTTTTGCTTCAGAAGAACTTTAGTTTGTCAAACAGCCCAGCTGTGAGGACTGGGATACCGAAAGCTAGAACATTGCAACAGTGGCAATAGTTTAACCAGTCTCAGGTTGGGTGAACAATAATAGACGAAATGGACTGAATAGACCTAGTCCAGTACAGTAGCAGCACAACAACTCACCATTATTAAAAATGAAACAGTATAATGACTGAATTAAATTGAAACATTTCCCCTGGAGTTGTCAGTCAGATTGAGTGCTTGACAAAAAGAAATCAAGGCCTTGTAAATTAAGATTTCTGCTTCAACTAAACAAATAGGTCCTGGATAGAGTACTGACGATAAAAAACATTTTGTAACACAGATATTTCTCAATTTAAAATTCTGAGGGTTTACATTTGCAAAAAACTAAGATGGTGACAAATTTAAAATGGCCACAAAGTTAATTTTAAAGTGTTTGAAAATATTTTTGCCCAGAGGAACTCTCTCTCTGGCAAACTGGAGCTGATTCAGATTATGGAAATTTACTGAGAAATTTAAATGGTGATCTGAATTGAAGAAACATTCCAGAATATTATAGGCAGTGAGTGAAAGCATGGGGTTAGACTGGTAACAAGAAGCAGTTGGATCAGACTCAGACTGACCGAAGCATGAGTCAGGACCTTGGAATTGCAGTTCAAATTACATAGAATATAGAACATTACAGCGCAGTACATTACGGCCCTCGATGTTGCGCTGACCTGTCATACCAATCTGAAGCCCATCTAACCTACACTATTCCAGGTACATCCATATGCTTGTCCAATGACGACTCAAATGTACTTAAAGTTGGCGAATCTACTACCGTTGCAGGCAAAGCATTCCATACCCTTACTACTCTCTGAGTAAAGAAACTACCTTTGACATCTGTCCTATATCTATCACCTCTCAATTTAAAGCTATGGCCCCTTGTTCTTGCCATCACCATACTTGGAAAAAGGCTCTCCCTGTCCACCCTATCTAACCCTCTGATTATCTTCTATGTCTCTATTAAGTCACCTCTCAACCTTCTTGTCTCCAACGAAAATAGTCTCAAGTCCCTCAGCCTTTCCTCGTAAGACCTTCCCTCCATACCAGGCAACATCCTAGTAAATCTCCTCTGCACCCTTTCCAAAGCTTCCACATCCTTCTTATAATGCGGTGACCAGAACTGTACACAGTGCAGCCGCACCAGAGTTTTGTACAGCTGTAGCATAACCTCATGGTTCCGGAACTCGATCCCTCCTTTTAATAAAAGTTAAAACACTGTATGCCTTCTTAACAATCCTGTCAAACTGGGTGGCAACTTTCAAGGATCTGTGTACCTGGATACCGAGATCTCTCTGCTCATCTGCACTACCAAGAATCTTACCATTAGCCCAGTACTTTGCATTCCGGTTACTCCGACCAAAGTGAATCACCTCACACTTACAGAATGGTACAGCACACAAGGCAAATCAGTCCATCAAGCCAAAGTTGGTACTTTCAAAAATCTATACAACTAGCCTGACTCCTCTGTAAATCTTCTTACTTTAAGTGTTTATCCAATTCTCTTTTTAAAGATAGCACTAATTCTGCTTTTATTGCCCCTTCAGGCAACACATTTCAAATCAATGTGCTGCATCAAAAAACTCTCATCTTTCTTTTGGTTCATTTCCAAATTGGAAAGAGAATATAAAACTCAGCACAGGACATTGGTGGGACAACATCTGGAGTACTGTGTACAAAAATGGAGCCCTTATTTGAAAAAAAAATCCTTGCTTAGAAGTAGTTTAAAAAAGTTTCACTCAGCTTAACCCTGGGATGAAGGGATCATCTTGGAAAGAAATGTACGCAAACATTTGAAACATACAAGATCTTAAAGGGACTTGACAAGGTAGCTACCAGGAGAATGCTTCCCCTTACCAAGGAGAGTACAATTAGGAAAAAAGACTGTTTAAGAATAAGAGGGCCCTCTTGTAAAATGCAAATAAGACATTTTTTCTCTCAGAAGCTGGTTGGTCTACGGAATTATGAAAGATTAGGCATTCTCTCTTCTTCTTCCTTGGGACCCTCCAACCACATGGATCAATGTAGATTTCACCAGTTTCTTCATTCCCCCTTCTCCCAACTTATCCCACATCAGACCTTTCAACTCGCACCATCCTCCTGAACTATCCCACCTATCTGCTCCACCCTCCTCTCCGACCTATCACTATCACCTCCACCTCCATCTACCTATCGTATTCCCAGCTACCTCCACCCCCTCCACCCTCGCCCCTCCCCGCCCCACCCCGGGCCATCCCCTCATTTCTGATGAAGGGCTTATGCCAAATCATTGACTCTCCTGCTCCTTGGATGCTGCCTGACCGGCTATGCTTTGCCAGCACCACACTCTTTGACTGACATTGAATGATGGAGCAGGCTTGAGAGGCCTACTTCTCCTCCTATGTCCTACGATCCTGTATTCAAGCAAATGAAATGTGTGGTCTCTGGTTGCTGATTCTCCTAACCATTCAAACAGACTCTCTCCATTTATCCTATTAAAAGCCATTGTGATTTTTAACATCTTTAAATCTCCTCTTAATCTGCTTGGCTTTAAAAAGAATAATCCTAGTTTCTCCAGCCTCTCGACATAACTTGATGAGATATATCCAGGCTGCTATGGGAGGCAAGGGAGGAGATTGCTGCAGCGCTGGCAGAAATAGCGAATACTTTGCTGTTTGCAGATGAAGCATCAGATGACTGGCAGATCGATAATGCGGTTCCTTTGGTCAAGGTGGGCAGCAGGATAGGCCAGGTAATTTCAGACCAGTTAGTCTATACATCACCGGGAGGGAAATAATTGGAAAAAAATCTGAGCAACAGGATTAATCAATCAGTGATAGTCTGATTTGCAAAAGGGAGAAGATTTTCTCTAATTTAATTGAGTTTTTGAAATAGTGACAAAATACATTGATGAGGTAGGTGTTGTTGACATGATATATAAAGACTTTAGTAAAGCCTTTCACAATCCCACATGGAAAGCTGGTCCAAAATTCCTGAAGAAGGGCTTATGCCCGAAACGTCGATTCTCCTGTTCCCTGGATGCTGCCTGACCTGCTGCGCTTTTCCAGCAACACATTTTCAGCCAAAATGTAACAGTCCATGGAATCCAAGGCAAATTGGGAAACTGGATCTAAAACTGACTTGTAAACACTGGACAAATGTATTGGTGGAGGGGTGCCTTTGTGATCAGAAGACTGTGACCAGCAGTGTACCACAGAAATTATTGCTGGGACCCTTGCTGTTTATTTTATATATTAACGACTTGAATATGAATGTAAAAGTTTGCAGATGACCAAAATTGGTGCATGTTGATGGTGCAGAGGATAGTCTCAGGCTACAGTCTGATATTGATCACACAGTCAATTGAACAGAGCAATGGTAGATGAAATTTAATCCTGATAAGTGTGAGATGATGCATTTTGGGAGGTCTAATAAGGAAAGGACGTACACAATGAATAAGCCTCTAGAGAGTACTGAGGAATAAAGGCATCTTGGGTGTACAAATTCACAGATCCCTGAAGGTGACAGTACAGTTGGACAGGGTGAAGGCAGCATACAGGATACTTGACTTCATCAGCTAGGATACAAAATATGGAGCAAGGAAGTCTTGTTACACCTTTATAAAACATTGGTTAGGCCCAAGGTGGAATACTGTGTGCAGTTCTGGTCACCACATGGATTGGACGAATGTGATTACACTGAAGAGGGTGCAGAGGAGATTCATGAAAAGTCTTAGTTATGAGGAGAGACTGGATAAGTTAGGTTTATTTTCCTTGGAGCAGAGGTGGCAGTGGGGAGAATCTTATTGAGATATATAAATCTCTTCCTGATGGCATATACGTCTAAGACCAGACAGACATAAGTTGAGATGTAAGTGGTTTTGAAGAAAGAAACCTTTCACCCAGAGGGTGGTAGAAATATGGAACATGCTGCCTGAGAGGGCAGTTGAGGCAGGTACTTTTGCAACATTTAAGGAGCATCTGGATGAGCACCTAAAATGCCAGGGCCCAGTAGGCTATAGAGCAAGTGCAGACAAATGAAATTAGTTTAGTTTGGTGTTTATTGGTTGACAGGCCTGTTTCTATGCTGTATGATTCTAAGTCCTTCATCGCTGGAAACATTTTAGTAAAACCACTCCTTAACCTCCAAAAGTCTTGACATTCTTTCTAAAGTACAATTAGTCTACAATTAGTCACAAGGCTCCAGATGAGGCCTAAAATGTAATTTTTAAATGTTAAACATGATTTCCTTTTCTTTAATCTCAATGCCTTTACTTGTAAAAGTCAAATCAGATCTACAGTTTTAACAGCTTCTCAACATTCAGCGATGGTACTCACAATGCAACTTGCAAATCCAATGCCGCCCAGCCTGGGGCATACGTAGTTCCAGACACCAATACTCCCACGCCTTATTCTTTGGCCCACTGCAAGTTCCAGGAAAAACAGGGGAATTCCAATGATAAGAAGCAGGATGAAATAGGGAACAAGATAAGCACCTGCAAATAAGACAGATCTTTAGCATGAATTAAAATAATTTGACAGGATCACACAGTCTGTAATATTCAGACAACGTGTTCTCAGATTGACGAGTGAAATCTCTACTCCTTGCAGTTTGCTTTGTGTTTGAAGGGCAACTGCAGTCAAGGTTAAGCTAATGTCTTCAGAATCTCAAACAGAAGGCTTATCTGCTTTTCACATTACAGAAATTGACACCATTTCCATGTCCCCTCCTGTCATATCTTTTTGCAACTTCTCCTCACTGATATCAATTTTCTGCAATATAACCAAGTCTTGCTTCATCCTGCTCCCCAGAACCCTGACCAAGAAATTGTTCCTGATCCCAAAATCGTGATTCTGAAACCATTCCAATCACCCCATCGTTCTTCCAACGCTAGATCTAAACCCCCATCCCTAATCTGAATCCTGATCTTAACTCTAATGCTCAAAACTGATGCCTGACAAAGCCCTCAGTGTTCTGTTCAATACCCCAACATGCCCTGAGCCAGCTACAGTCCCCCTCCTGGAGCCCACTGCCAACTCCCCCTTTAACCGGTCTGGCCTCTTGCTCTCGTCAACCTTGACATGTCTCTTGACTTTAATTGCTGCTGCAGACAGTAATGAACCAGCAGGGCACAGAATATAAATCTTCACAGCTTGGTTGCCCAGCTGTCACGCTTCTCAAAAAATCTTATTTTAAAGCAAGAAATCAAAATCTCTAGGTTGAATGTATGACAACCATGAATAGTTTGGTTTTATCAAATTTTAACATATTGGAATTCATTCAACTTGCATTGAGAAGACATCTTTAACATTGTCAACACAGGAAAATTATCAAAGTATGAATCATACCACATCAGTTCAGGGCAAACTCTTGCTCAAAGAGGCTAGTTTTAAGGAGCTTCTTACAGACTCAGAGAGAAGGGCAAAAGCACTTAGGGAGGGAATTTTAAAGATCTGGTGACAGATAACGAAAGATATGGCCACTATTGATGAAGTGCTTCAAACTGGGGAGGTTCAAGAGGGCAGAAGTGCAGAGGTTGGAGTGTGAAGAAGATTACAGAGATAGAGAATGGGGAAGCCACAAAGGGATTTGAGAACAAGATGAGAATTTTTAAAAATTGAGGCATTGCTTGACCAAGAGCTAATGTGGTCAGTAGTTAAGGAGCAGAGCTTGGTGCAAATTCAGATACATGCAGAATAGCTGAAGGCTAAATTAAGTTTAGCTAGGAGGGAATGTGTACACTCAGCCTCTAGGAATCACAGCTCAGAATAAACAAAACAAAACCTTTCCGGTTATGAGCTGAGAAATCTGCAAGTTGAACAATGCAATGGAAATGAAAATAGACACCATTGCTGATAAGAGATTAGCTGTGATAAATGTTGGGTAATGGGGATAGGGTAGTGGAATGGGTCTATGTGGGATGTTCTTCAGAGGATCAGTGCAAACTTGACTGACCAATTGGTCTCTTTCTGCACTGTAGAATTTTATTATTCCAGAAATTTCTTCAGCCAGAGGTTGATGAATCAGTGGAACTCATTGCTGCAGAAGACTGTTGAGGTCAAGTCATTAAGTATACTCAAGACAGAGATAGGCTCTTGATCAGCGAGGGGATCAAGGGATACGGGAAGAAGGCGAGAGAATAGAGTTGAGAAACATATCAGCCATGATCAAATGGTGGAGCAGATCCAATGGGCTGAATGGCCTAATTGTGTTCCAATATCTTTATAGTCTATGGTATTATGGTAATCATAAGTCTACTTGAAATAAAAAGTACTCACCAGCTACCCACATCTTGTTATAGATCATAGAATGTTACAGCACAGTACAGGCCCTTTGGCCCTTGATGTTGCGCCGACCTGTGAAATTAATCTGATGCCCATCTAACCTCCACCGTTCCATTATTATCCACATGTATGCCCAATGCCCATTTAAACATCCTTAACATCAGCAAGTCTACTACTGTTGCAGGCAGCCATTCCACGCCCCTACTACTGAGTAAAGAAACTACCCCAATATCTGTCCTAAATCAATCACCCCTCAATTTAAAGCTATGTCCCCTCATGTTCGCCTTCACCATCCAAGGAAAAAGGCTCTCACTGTCCACCCTATCTAACCCTCTGATTACCTTATAAGTTGCGATTAAGTCACCTCTCAACCTTCTTCTCTCCAATGAAAACAGCCTCAATTCCCTCAGCCTTTCCTCGTAGGACCTCACCAGGCAACATCCGAGTAAGTCTCCCCTGAGCACTTTCCATAGCTTCCACATCCTTCTTATAATGCGGTGACCGAAACTGTACACGCAATTCTCCAGGTGCGGCCTTACCAGTGTCTTGTACAGGTGAAGTATGACCTCATGGCTCAGAACTCTATCCCCCTACCAATAAACGCCAACCATCATATGCCTTCTTAAAAATCCTATCAACCTGGGTGACAACTTTCAGGGATCTATGTACCTGGACACCGAGACCTCTCTGTTCATCCACACTGCTAAGAATTTTACCATTAGCCCAGTACTCTGCATTCCGGTTACTTTTTCCGAAGTGAACTACCTCACACTTTTCTGCATTTCTCCAACCCACAACATCCTTTGGCACTATCTACAACTCTGCCTACCTTAGTGTCATCCACAAATTTATTAACCCATCTTTCTATGCCCACATCCAGATCATTTATGAAAATAACAAAGTAGTGGCCCCAAAATAGATCCTTGTGGCACACCACAGGTAACTGAGATCCAAGATGAACATTTCCCAATAACCATCATCCTCTGTCTTTTTCCAGCTAGACAATTTCTAATCCAAACCGCTAAGTCACCTTCAATCCCAAAACTCTGTATTTTGTGCAATAGCCTACTGTGTGGAACCTTATCAAACGCCTTACTGAAGTCAATGTACACCACACCAACTGCTTTACCTTCATCCACCTGTTTTGTCACCTTCCCGAAGAATTCAAAAAGGTTAGTGAGGGATGACCAACCCTTCACAAAACCATGTTGTGGTTTTGTGAAGGATAGGTCCATCCCTAATCAAATTATTCCTTTCCAGATGATTATAAATCCTCTCTCTTATAACCTTTTCCAACAACCAAAGTAAGACTCACTGGCATATAATTACCAGGGCTGTCCCGACTCCCCTTCTTAAACAAGGGAACAAGATTTGCTATCCTCCAGTCATCTGGCACTACTACTGTCAACAATGATGAGATAAAGATCAAAGCCAAAAGCGCTGCAATCTCCTTCCTGGCTTCCCAGAGAATCAGAGGATAAATCCCATCCGGCCCAGGCGTCTTATCTATTATCAGATCTTCAAAAATTGCTAAAACCTCATCGTTGTCAACCGCAATTCCATGTCATCTCGTAGCTTGTATTTCCATATTCTCACTAACATTGCCCTTTCCAATGTGAATACAGATGAAAAATATTCATTAAGCACTTCCCTTATGTCATCAGATTCCGCACACAAGTTCCCACTACTGTCTTTTATTGGCCCTGATCGGGCCCTGATCTTACTCTAGTCATTCTTTTATTTCTGGTATACCTATAGAAGGCCTTAGAGTTTTCCTTGATCCTATCCGCCAACAACTTCTTATGTCCCCTCCTGGCTCTTCTTAGCCCTCTCTTTAGATCTTTTCTGGCTAACGTATATCTCTCAAGCCCCCTAATGGAGTTTTCACACCTCATCCTCACATAAGCCGCCTTCTTCCTCTTGACAAGCGCTTCAACTTCTTTAGTAAACCATGGCTCCCTCTCTCGACAACTACCTCACTGCTTGATAGGTATATACTTATCAAGGATCTGCAGTTGCTGTTCCTTAAATAAGCTCCACATTTCAAATGTGTCCATTCCCTGCAGTTTCCTTCCCCATCCTATGCATCCTAAATCTTGCCTAATTGCATCATAATTGCCTTTCCCCAGCTGTACCTCTTTCCTTGTGATATATCTATCCCTATCCATTGCTATTGTAAACATAATCAAATTGTGGTCACTATCATCAAAGTGCTCACCTACCTCCAAACTAATTCTGGATTAGTGGTGCGGGAAGAGCACAACAGTTCAGGCAGCATCTGAGAAGCAGTAAAATCGAGGTTTCAGGCAAAAGCCCTTCATCAGGAATAAAGGCAGAGAGCCTAAAGCGTGGAGAGATAAACTAGAGGAGGGTAGGGGTGGGGAGAAAGTAGCACAGAGTACAATAGGTGATTGGGGGAGGGGATCAAGGTGATAGGTCAGGGAGGAGGGTGGAGTGGATAGGTGGAAAAGAAGATAGGCAGGTAGGACAAGTCATGGGGACAGTGCTGAGCTGGAAGTTTGGAACTAGGGTGAGGTGGGGGAAGGGGAAATGAGGAAACCGATGAAGTCCACATTGATGCCCTGGTGTTGAAGTGTTCCGAGGCAGAAGATGAGGCGTTCTTCCTCCAGGCGTCTGGTGGTGAGGGAGCGATGGTGAAGGAGGCCAGGACCTCCATGTCCTCGGCAGAGTGGGAGGGGAAGTTGAAATATTGGGCTACAGGGCGGTGGGGCTGATTGGTGCAGGTGTCCCGGAGATGTTCCCTAAAGCGCTCTGCTCGGAGGTGTCCAGTCTCCCCAATGTAGAGGAGACCGCATTGGGAGCAACGGATACAATAAATTACAATGGTTAATGTGCAGGTAAAACTTTGATGGATGTGGAAGGCTCCTTTAGGGCCTTGGATGGAGGTGAGGGAAGAGGTGTGGGCGCAGGTTTTGCAATTCCTGTGGTGGCAGGGGAAGGTGCCAGGATGGGAGGGTGGGTTGTAGGGGGGGCGTGGAC
>NC_057737.1:50715123-50721242 GCF_004010195.1 Chiloscyllium plagiosum | reverse complement strand
GAGATGCATGGGAGGGCATCTTTAACCACGTGGGAAGGGAAATTGCGGTCTCTAAAGAAGGAGGCCATCTGGTGTGTTCTGTGGTGGAACTGGTCCTCCTGGGAGCAGATACGGTGGAGGCGGAGGAATTGGGAATACGGGATGGCATTTTTGCAAGAGGTACGGTGGGAAGAGATGTAATCCAGGTAGCTGTGGGAGTCGGTGAGTTTGTAAAAATTGTTAGTGTCAAGTCGGTCATCATTAATGGAGATGGAGAGGTCCAGGAAGGGGAGGGAGGTGTTAGAGATGGTCCAGGTAAATTTAAGGTCAGGGTGGAATGTGTTGGTGAAGTTGATGAATTGCTCAACCTCCTCGTGGGAGCACGAGATGGCGCCAATGCAGTCATCAATGTAGCAGAGGAAGAGGTGGGGAGTGGTGCCGGTGTAATTACAGAAGATCAACTGCTCTACGTAGCCAACAAAGAGACAGGCATAGCTGGGGCCATACGTGTGCCCTTGGCTACTCCTTTGGTCTGCAGGAAGTGGGAGGATACGAAGGAGAAATTGTTAAGGGTGAGGACCAGTTCGGCCAAACGAATGAGAGTGTCGGTGGAAGGGTACTGTTGGAGACGTCGGGAGAGGCAAAAATGGAGGGCTTGGAGGCCCTGGTCATGGCGGATGGAGGTGTAGAGGGATTGGATATCCATGGTGAAGATGAGGCGTTGGGGGCCGAGGAAACGGAAGTGTTGGAGGAGGTGGAGGGCGTGGCTGGTGTCTCGAACGTATGTGGGGAGTTCCTGGACTAGGGGGGATAGGACAGTGTCGAGGTAGTAGAGATGAGTTCAGTGGGGCAGGAGCATGCTGAGACAATGGGTCGGCCAGGGTGGTCAGGCTTGTGGATCTTGGGAAGTAGGTAGAACCGGGCAGTGCGGGGTTCCCGGACTATGAGGTTGGAAGCTGTGGATGGGAGATATTCTGAGGTGATGAGGTTCTGTATGGTCTGGGAGATGATGGTTTGGTGATGGGGGGTGGAAGAGGTGTCCTCGAGTTGGCGTTTGGCTTTTTTGGCTAGTTTTTACCTCCAAACCTAACACCTGGCCAAGTTCATTACCCAGTACCAAATCCAATATGGCATCGCCCCTTGTTGGCCTGTGTACATACTGTGTCAGAAAACCCTCCAGGACACATTGAACAAAAACTGACCCATCTAAACTACTTGAACTATAGTATTCCCAGTCAATATTGGGGAAGTTAAAGTCTCCCATAACAACTACCCTATCACACTCGCTCCTCTCAAGATTCATCTTTGCTATCCTTTCCTCTTCATCCCTGGAACAATTTGGAGGCCTATAGGAAACTCCCAACAGGGTAACCTCTCCTTTCCTGTTTCTAATCTAAGCCCAAACTACCTTCAGTGGATGAGTCCTCAAATATTATCTCATCTGCTGTAATACTACCCTTGATTAACAATGCCTCATCTGCCCCTCTTTTACCATCTTCTCTGTTCTTACTGAAACATCTAAATCCCAGAATCTGCAACAACTATTCCTGTCCCTCCTCTAGTCATGTGTCTAAAATGTCCACAAATTCCAGGTACCAGCTCATGCTGCAAGTTCACCCACCTTATTCCGGATGTGCCTGGCGTTGAAGTACACACATTTCAAACCAACTCCTGATTGCTGGTGCACTTTCGCGACCTTGCAAACCTATCCCTGACCTCAGTATCCTCAACATCCTTTACAGTGGAACTATAATTCAGGTTCCCATCCTCCTGCTGCATGATATTAATCCCCTCCCCACCCATCCACGAAGAGCATTAGCAAATTTCCACACCAGGATATTGGTATCCCTCTGGTTCAGGTGAAGACCATCCTGTTTGTAGAGGTCCCTTCTCCAGAAAGAGCCCCAATTATCCAAGAATCCAAAACCCTCCCTCCTGCTCCACTCTCTCCCTGTTCCTTGCTTCACTAGCATGTGGCATGGGCAACAAACCAGAGATAACAACTCTGTTTGTTCTAGCTCTAAGCTTCCACCCTAGCTCCCTGAATTTCTGCCTTAGACTCCCACTTTTCTTCCTATCTATGTCGTTGGTGCCTATGTGGACCACAACTTGAAGCACACGGCTTGGGGCTGCTCCCCCTCCCCCTCAAGGATCCCAAAAACACGATCTGAGACATCACAAACCCTGGCATCTGGGAGGCAACACACCAATTGTGAGACTCTCTCATTCCCACAAAAGCTCTTATCTGTCCCCCTAACTATGGAGTCCCCAATGACTAAAGCTCTGTTCCTCTTCTCCTTTCTCTCTGAGCAACAGGGACAGACTCTGCCCCATTGCTTACTGCTGGTAGGTTGTCCCTCCCAACAGCATCCAAAATGGCATACTTATTGTGGAGGGGAACCATTACAGGAGATCCCTGCACTGCCTGCCAGTTTCCTTTCTTACACCTGATGGTAACCCATCTACCTTCTTCACATGGCTGTGGAGTAACTACCACCTTGTAACTCCTTTCAATAGCCACCTCCACCTCCCGAATGACCCAAAGTTCATCCAGCTCCAGCTCCAGCTCCTGTTCCCTAACGTTGTTCTCGAGGAGTTGGAGTTGGCTGCACTTTTCACAAATGCAGTCAGCAGGGACACTAGTGGTGACCCTTACCTCCCACATACTGCAGGAGGAACATTCAACTACCCCAACCTCAATTCTAAGTTCCCATATTGGACCGCTGAAAACATGAAATATGAAAGAAAACACTTGTCACCTTACCAAACGATGCACAATTTTTTTTTGGTTAGAGGAGGAGGATGGGTGGGAGACACTACCCGAGTAGTGATTCAGGTAAAGCAACTGTCCAAATGTGACCTTGTGACCCCTCCAACTGCCTCCAGGAATTAAAGAATGCTGGACCTAAAAGTAATTTAAATTATCTCCCCATGTATCCCGACAGGCTCCACTGCCTCCTGGTGTCCTCCCCGACTGCCTCCAGGAATATGACAGAATTTTAATACTTGAATGATTATCCTGACTGAAATTTCAAAATTAATTAATACCAAAATGGAAATTACTCCCTAGCCAATCACTTACCTACTCCCTTCTGGCATCATATCGATTTTACTTTCTGGCCATATGCTCTGCTGCTAGTGTCCTGATATTCTCTGTTTAAACTTCTCTCTCCCAGTTAGTTTTTGCTGTTGTGTCTCTGCCTGTTTCCCACTTTTGGTGGGGGGAGGGAATTTGTTAGGTGTGTCCAGGACAGGTTTTTAAAACAAAACATGAACAGTGGGCAACAAGGGAAGGGGTTATACTAGACCTGGAACTGGGGAATAAGCCCAGCCACGTGATCCACATTTCAATAGTGGAGTATTTCAGGAACAGTGACCATAATTCTAAGTTTTAAGTTACTTATAAAGATAACACTGCAAAATTAGGTGGGAATGAGGGAATGTAGATTGGGTGGTTGAGGGAAATCCACTTCTGGCATGTGGAAGTCATTTAAAGATCAGTTGATTAGAGTTTAGGACCAGAACATTCCCATGAAAATGAAGGATAAGGATGACAAAATTTGGGAACCTTGGATAACAACAGAAATTGAGAGCGGAGTCAAAATGAAAAAGGAGGTAGCAAGATTTAGGAAACTAAAGAGAGACAGAGCCCTTGAAGAACACAATGATAGCAGGAAAGAACTCAAATAAGGCATGAGGATGGCTAAAAGGGGGTCATGAAATGTCCTCAGCAAACAGAATTACAGAAAATCCCAAGGCACTTTGTACATATATTAGGAGCAAGAGGGTAGCTTGGGAAAGGGTAGGTCATTCAAGACAAAGGAGGGAACTTATACATGGAGCGGAGGAAGTGGGTGAGGTCATTAATGAACACTGCATCAGTATTCACAAAAGGAAAAAGACATCATGGATGATGAATCTCAGAACAGGTATGCTGATACTCTGGACATATCAATACAAAAAAAGGGGATGTTGGGTGTTTTAAAAAGCATTAAGTTTGACATATCCCCCGGACCTGATGGGATCTATCCCAGAATGTTGAGGTAGTTACTCGGGCCTTGTGTGAAATGTTTGTATCCTTCTTAGTCACAGGAGAGGTTCCAGAGAACTGGAGAACAGCAAACATGGTTCCTCTGTTTAAGAAGGGCAACAGGGATAATCTGGGAGATTACAGGCCGGTGGGCCTTACATCAGTGGTAGGGGAATTATTGGAGAAGGTTTTTAGGAACAGGATTTACTCACATTTCAAAAAACCTGGGCTTACTAGTGATAGGCAGCGTGGCTTTGTGTGGGTGAAGTCATGTCTTTCAAACTTGATTGAGATTTTTGAGTAAGTGACAAAGATGATTGATGAGTTCAGGAGGGTAGATGAAGTCTATTTGGACTTTAACAAGGCCTCTGACAAGGTCCCTCATGGCAGGCTGAATCAAAAGGTGAAGTCACGTGGGATCTATGGTGGGCTGGTAACATGGATACAGAGCTGACTTAATCATAGAAGACAGACAGTAGCAGTGGAGGGGTGCTTTTTCTGACTGGAGATCAGTCAAGGAAAGCTCCTCTGAACTACCTGTAACACAATCTATATATATATATATATATATATATAATTTAAATGCTTTGGAGAGCAGATAGTGAGAAGGATTGCCAGAAGATACAGCAAGATATAGATAGGCTGGAGACCTTGGCTAAGAAATGACATAGAATTTAATCCAGACAAATGAGAGGAGATGCATTTTGGAATGTCTATAATGCAGGAGGAAAGTATACAGTAAATGGCAGAACCCTTAAAAACATTAATATGCAGAGGGTTCTCGGTATACAGGTCCACAGTAGTGCTGGTGGGTCACAGGACCTGTACCTGAGCTGGATAAAAGCAAATTACTGCGGATGCTGGAATCTGAAACCAAAACTGAGCTGTACTGATCTTTGTTCTTTTTTCCTAAACACCACAAAAAGTTAACACTGTAAAAGGTTAACTCTAACACTCACCATGAGCCTGTATAAGCTGTATCAATGACATCATGTTCACAGGAGGATATAAGACAGAGTCAAGAGCAGCAGCTCAGATCTTGTGTTCATTTAGAATGTCTACAGCTAGTACTATGGAAATCAAGGATTACTTCAAAAGTACTCAACCTCCAAGCATATTGTTTTTTTAAAAAGTAGAAGAAACATTCTTGGAGACACCAATCAACAGGACAATGCATTTGGGTAGGTCAGGGAGAATTCCTGCTTTCTGAGATCCTGTAAATGGCTGAAATTCTAGAGGTTAAACCTCCTTATAGGCGAATTTCCCAAGGGATTCAAAACATATCAATCCCAGCTTTGAGGATATTGATACCTGGCTTTCTTAAGATTCACAACTTTGAAATGAAGAAATCTCCTCTCATGACACACTTATCTCAAAGTAGACTCCGCAGTGTTGGGGGTAACAGACTGCAGCAGGTCACTAGGATCAAGGTTCACCAGGATTGCAGTTTACCATGTCTGTTTCTCATGGCAACTACTGATGGCAAATCACACAATTTGAAAGTCAATAATGGAGTACTCCTGGCAGTCCAATTTCACTCTGCCCGAATCCCAGTGGACAGGCTAAAGAGAAATAAGGATCATGAGGAGGCTCCACTTTTCAAAAAAAATAATGATCTGGTTGTGGTTTCAAACCCACTTTCCTGTCTGCCCCTATTACCCTGGATTCCCTTGTCTAACTAGCTCATCTATCTAGTTCCCTCAAATTTAACTTTCACTAAAATCACCTTTCATTCTTGAAAACTCCTCTCCATATCAATTCAACCTAATCGACCTTGCATCAAAAGCCCTTTATCCCAGTAATCAGTCAAGGAAAGCTCCTCTGAACTGCCTGTAACACAATTATCTTCTGGATTAGTGGTGCTGGAAAAGCACAGCAGTTCAGGCAGTATCCAAGGAGCAGTAAAATCGACGTTTCAGGCAAAAGCCCTTCATCAGGAATACAGGCAGAGTACCTGAAGGGTGGAGAGATAAATGAGAGAAGGGTGGGGTGGGGAGAAAGTAGCATAGATTACAATAGGTGAGTGGGGGTGGGGATGAAGGTGATAGGTCAGGGAGAATGGTGGGGGAAGGTAGCAAAGAGTACAATGGGTGGATGGGGGTGGGATGAA
>NC_057737.1:50696848-50714569 GCF_004010195.1 Chiloscyllium plagiosum | reverse complement strand
TGGGGTCTGAGGGCAGAGGTGCAGGATGTGGACGAGATGCGTTGGAGGGCATCTTTAACCACGTGGGAAGGGAAATTGCGGTCTCTAAAGAAGGAGGCCATCTGTGTGTTCTGTGGTGGAACTGGTCCTCCTGAGAGCAGATACGGTGGAGGCGGAAGCGTATTCCCAATTCCAAGAGGAAAGAAATAATTAACAGCAGGACCTTTGGAACTTGATAAACAGAGAGAGGTGCAAGTTCACAGCTCCCTGAAAGTGGTAACACAAGTGGATATGTTGGTTTAAAAAAAAGGCATACACCACGTTGCTGGGGCATTGAATATAAAAGTAGGCAAGTCATGTTGCAACTGTATAAGACTTTAGTTAGGCCACATTGTGGAGTATTGTGCACAGTTCTAGTCCCTATACGAAAGGAAAGTGTGGAGACATTGGAGAGGGTGCAAAAGAGATTTACCAGGATGTTGCCTGAATTGGAGTGTATTTACCAGAATGAGAGGTTGGACACTCTTGGATTGTTTATCTCACAGCATTATTCATTCAGCAGCCTCGGACAATGGGATGGTGACCAACTTCCCATATGCCAAACAAGGAGTCTCGAGACTAATTTTTCAGTGTATGGGGGAGGACTATCTCATCATATACAGGGATCAGAGGGGTACATCCTCGTCCCTATTACGTGCCCTTAATCAGGAAGCTGAGGTGCTTGAAATGAAGCACTACCATTACTTTAAACTGGCAATGCAAATGAGTCACTGAAATAGAAAGTTAAACAAGCATGAAGTGGATTATTGTTTAAATGAACAGTTATTATTAGCTCCAAGTGACTGAACACCAGGACCAACACTAGGACAAAACGATCAAAGGAAAAATTATTGATTTCATAAGAATACTATTTATATATAGAGTGAGTGCAGTTTCAGTATGCAATTTCAATGAGGTAAGCATACTGCTTTTGACTCAATCTTCAGATAAACAAAATCTAAAAACTTACCTTCCCATTTTTAGCCTCAGTCAGCCCTGGGGTAAAATAAAAGTGTTCCTACTGGTGGAAAGACCAAGGCTGATAAGGTGATTGATTAAAAAAACAACAGGAACTCGAGTGGTTAAGGTCTGTAATGTACTCTCTGAGAATGTGGTGGAAGTAGGTTCCCTTGAGTGCTTAGGGTCTAGAATGCACTGCTAAAGGTGGATTTTCAAAAGAGAATGGGAATATTAACTGAAATGGAGCTCTAGGGTGAGGTTGGGGCAGAGTGGCCTTATGCAAAATCTTCATCTGGAGAAATGGTGCAGACCTGATGGGTTGAATGGCCTGTGGTAGTAATTCTGTCATGAGAATGGCTGCTGCTTTGGTTGCTCTGCATTTAAAGAAACTGATCACAGCAGCCAAGCACATGCCCACCAATTTCATTTGTATTTCTTCCAGGGCCACTCAGCTCCTGACCTCATTATAGCCTTGGTTCAAATACGATCAGACGAGCTGAATTCCAGAGGTGAGGAGAGAGTGACTGCCCTTGACATCAAGGCTGCATTCGACTGGGTATGGCAACAAGGAGAGTGAACAAACCTAGATTCAATGGGAATTGGGAGGCAATCTTGCTGCTGGTTGGAGTCATACCTGTGTCACAAAGCTGGTCCTTTTTCTAATAGTGGTTCCTTTTCTCAAGGATACAGAGTCTTTGATTTCTTTCAGTGGGGTCATAAAAATAGTCCGGGTTCCGAATTGATTGGATTGGTACAGAGATGAAAAGGGCATTGGGAGGTCTTTTTGTTTATGCGTAAACAGATGAGACTTTAGGCCACAGCTTTTATGTTTTGGAAGTGACCTGTATAACAAAAGGGGAGTGGTCAGTCCTAAAAGCTGAAAGCATGTTTGAGTCAGTTCAGCAGTGGGCTGTGTGGAAACAAGCAACTAGACTCTCTCCTTCTAACTTCAACCTGTCAGCCTTTGTTTCGTGTTTGTTCTGTGTTTAAAGGGTTTGCTTATTGGGACTGTTGCACGTAATATTTAGAACAGCATAATTAAGTCCAGTTTGGATAGACAGAGTTCTATGGGTATTCCATATTCTGCTCTTTGTGTTTCATTCAGTAATTTTTGTAAATAACTTTTTGTCTGTTTTAAAACCTGGTAGTCAACCTAACTAACTAACTCTGGTTAATTTTCACTGTACACTTACCAAAACAAATAGCAAAGTTACAATCTGGGCTGCCTGTTTAAGAATGTTTTGAGTGGTCTTGCTTAGTCCATAACACCCGGCACAAAGACAGTTGCAATGGGTGAAGGTCAGTCATCTCAGCTCCAGGACATCTCTGCAGAAGTTCCTCAGGATAGTGTCCTAGGCCCAACCATCTTCAGCTTCTTCATCAATGACCTTCCCTCCATCACAAGGTCAGAAATGGGGATGTTTGCTGATGACTACACAGTGTTCAGCACCAACCAAAACTCCTCAGATACTAAAGGAGTCCAGACCAAATGCAACAGGACCTGGACAATATCCAGGCTTGGGCTAACAAGTGGAAAATAACATTTATGCCACACAAGTGCTAGCAGTGACTCCATCCAACAAAAGATAATCCAACCAGCGCACCTTGACATTCAATGATGTTACCATCACTGAATCCCCCATTGTTAACATCCTGGGGGTGGTTCCCATTGACCAGAAATTGAACTGGACTATGTAAGTTTTGGATGTAGGTTTGCTCGCTGAGCTGAAAGGTTCATTTCCAGACGTTTCATTACCTTATTAGGTGACATCTTCAGTGGACTTTATGCAAAGCAATGCTGAAACTTCCTGCTTTCTATTTATATGTTTGGGTTGGTGATGTTATTTCCTGTGGTGAAGTCACTTCCTGTTCCTTTTCTCAGGGTGTGGTAGCTGGACTCTAACTCGATGTGTTTGTTGATAGAGTTCTGGTTGGAATGCCATGCTTCTAGGAATTCTCGTGCATGTCTTTGTTTGGCTTGTCCTCGGATGGATGTATTTGTTATGTAAGTATTGTGGCTGCAAGAGTAGGTCAGAGACTAGGAATCATGTGGTGGGTAACTCACTTCCTGACTCTCCAAAGTCTGTTCATCATCTTCAAGGCACAAGTCAGTGGTATGATAAAATACTCCTGACTCATAGTACTAGCAATGCTCAAGAATTTTTACACCATCCAGAAAAAATAAATTAGCACACATAACCGGCACAACATCAACAAATATTCCTCCACGGTCAACACTCAATAGCAGCAGTATATACTCTGTACAAGATACACTGCAGAAATTCACCCGGGCTTCTTACCTAGCACATTCCAAAAACATAACCATTTCCATCTGAAAGAATGAGGGTAACAGATACCTGGGAACACTACCAACTGCAGGTTCCATTCTAAGCCACTGATCATTCTGACTTGGAAATATGTCACCATCTGTTCAGTGTTGCCGAGACTAGAATTCTCTCCTTAACAGCATTGTGATCCTAGCTACAACAGTTGGACTGCAGTGGTACAAGAAAACAGCTCATCACCTTCTCAAGGGCAATAAATGAATAAAATCAAAATTGGGATCTCATTCTAGATAGTCAACATCTGTTTTTGGCTAGACATCTGCAGAACAATATAGCGTGCTATCCAGTACATCCATAGTGAGGTTTTCTACATCCATCAGTTACCTGAGTAGAGTGTTGATCAATCTAATTTCTAAACCTATGATTCAATCTCACATCATTAGGTTCCAGCTGGAAGACTGTGTGCATCTCTGAATTTACCTTCATTGACAGTAACTATAACATTACAATAATCATTTGGATTAATATGACACCTTTGACATATCACAACATCCAAAGCAATGTTAAACAAATAAAATCTGACTTCATGTCACAGAAGGAGATATTCCTGTCTACTGGAGAACAGTGCCAGAAGACTGGAGGATAGCAAATGTTGTTCCCTTGTTCAAGAAGGGGAGTAGAGACACCCCTGGTCATTATAGACCAGTGAGCCTTAATTCAGTTGTGGGTAAAGTGTTGGGAAAGATTATAAGAGATAGCTTCCTCAGGGAGCTGAGGAAATTTGATATGATGACGAATCCCCTTCCCAACTTTCACAGGTGCACCATTAAGAACATTGTGTCTGGATTTAACACTACCTGGAATGGCAACTATAACATTCAAGATCAGAAACAGTTACAGAGAGTGGTGAATCAGCCCAGCCAATCACAAAGGCCAACCTCCCATCTATAGAATCCATCTACCAGGCCCATTGTCAAGGAAAGGCCGCCAGCATTCTCAAAGATCCATCCCATCCTGGCAATGTTTTTCTGCAACATCTACTATCAAGGAGAAGGTACAGATGCCTGAACACACACCAACTGGTTTGTAACAGTTTCTACCCTCCTGTTGTTAGAATACTAAATAGACTCACAAAGTCTTAACATTTGCCTGTACCTGGGTTTTTGTTTTTGCTGCTATTTACCTATTACCTATGCTACTTAACTCTGTGATCTGCCTGTATTGCTCGCAAGACAAAGCTTTTCACTGTGCCTCAATACATGTGACAATAAATTCAATTCAATTTATAATCATCTAGAAAGGAATGAATTGATTAGGGATAGTCAACACGTTTTTGTGAAGGGTAGGTCATGCCTCACAAACCTTATTGAGTTCTTTGAAAAGGTGACCAAACAGGTGGATGAGGGTAAAGTGGTTAATATGATGTATATGGAGTTCAATAAGGCATTTGATAAAGTTTCCCACAATAGGCTATTGCACAAAATACAGAGGCATGGGATTGAGGGTGATTTAGCGGTTGGATCAGAAATTGGCTAGCTGAAAGGACAAGGGTGGTGGTTGATGGGAAATGTTCATACTGGAGCTCAGTTACGAGTGGTGTACTGCAAAGATCTGTTTGGGTCCACTGCTGTTTGTCATGTTTTTAAACAACCTGGATGAGGGTGTAGAAGGGTGGGTTAGTAAATTTGCAGATGACACTAAGGTCAGTGGAGTTGTGGATGGTGCAGAAGGATGTTGCAGGTTACAGAGGGACACAGATAAGCTGCAGAGCTGGGCTAAGAGGTGGCAAATGGAGTTTAATGTGGAAAAGTGTGAGGTGATTCACTTTGGAAGGAGCAACAGGAATGCAGAGTACTGGACTAATGGTAAGATTCTCAAATGTGATCAGGAATGAGAAACTGTATTAGTGACAAAAATAGTGAAAGCATGTGGCTCTTTCCAGTGGAACAGGTCAGTATGGATTAAATTAAGATCTTAACGTTCTGAAGGTTTGCGTGGGGACTCATCCATAGGTTATATCCCTTGAAGAACGGATCAGACTGGACATCTTCAGTCACCTATTGTGGTTATTTGACTGGCGAAGTAAACTGTTTCAGACCCTCAGGCCAGTTACTGAATTCTCACTGCTCACTCAGCACGCACTCTCTCTCTCTCTCATTCCATTGATTGTTCAGTTTTAGGAGGCAGAGGATTGAACATTTCCCCAGTCCCATGCTTCTTCTTCAAAAAATGTGTTTTCCTGCCTTTCATAGCCTAAAATACCAAGCACATTCTGTGTCACAATTTGTTTTGAAGGAAGATCCCTGGTTGCTGTGTTTATAAATCTTCCTTTTGAATTCAGAGAGTTCTGGTTCTTTTAAATCATCAATTTTCCCTGAAATGGCATCTTCTGCTAGTTTTAATTAAATTTACTCATTTTCAGTGAAAATAAATTCTGAGGATTTCTCAATTCCATAGCCTTTGTCTAATTTCTTTTCTGCCTCTCATTGTCCTTTGCAGCTGAACCTAATGATCCGGACCAAAAACTGAAGTTGCTGGAAAAGCTCAGCCCAAGGAAGGGTCACTTGGCCTGAAATGTTAACTCTGATTTATCTGCACAGATGCTGCTCAACCTACTGAGCTTTCCCAGCAAATTCTGCTTTCGTTTCTGATTTACAGCATCCATAGTTTTTTCAGTTTTTATCTAAGTGACCTGGACAGTGATTACAGAATTGTCTCTGTGTAGGAAGCAGCTGTTTGGCTGACTGTTACAATGCTCAGAGAGCAAGTGTGACACATTGGCCCAATCTCTTCTGTCTCCCCATAGCCCTGCACATTGGTTATTAGGATAGAATTATTCAGTGCTCTCTTGAACCTGCCTTCACTATATTCCCACACAGTGCATTCCATACCTTAACTACTCACCAAGTGAAAAAGGTTTTCCTCACTTCACACCTGCACATTTGCAAAGCACTTTAAAACTGTGCCCTCTGTTTCTTGATCCATTTACAAGAGCAGATTCTCCTATCCATTCTATTCAGATCCCTCATGGTTTCAAAAACTCCTCTCAAATCTCTGCTCCAAGAAAAACAGTTCCAATTTGTCCAATCTTCCTTGTAACTCAAGTTCCCCATCCCTGGAACCATTCTTGTAAACCTTTTCTGCACGCTCTCCAATCTATTCCCATCTTTCCTTTATCCTTGTGCTTAGAACTCCACATAATACTCGAACTGCAATTTAATCTGTCTCTTATACAAGTTCACCATAAACTTCAAGCAATTTACTCCATGCACCTCTATGAATCCCAAAACAGTGCATGTTTTAACTATCTTCTCTACCACCTTTGATGATGTTGGTATATATAAATCCAGGTCTTTATACTCCTGTGCACCTTGCAGAACAGTACCCTATATTCTCTCTCCATGTTCTTCTTACCAAAATGCATCGTCTCACACTTCCCCAAACTGAACGTCATCTGTCATTTATCCACCCACTCCCCTAAGTTGTCAATGTACTTTAGAAGTTCTTCTCTCAGTTTACAATTCCATCAAATTTTGCCATTCACAAGCTTTGAAATTGTCCCCATAGACTAAGAACTAGTGATTAGGTGTTATTTATGGGACAAGGAATAGCAATAGAGCTTAATTCAAATGAATGCGCGATGTTACATTTGGCAAGACAAACTAGGGCAGGACTCACACAGTTAATGGTTGGGCCCAGGGAAGAGTTGTCAAACAGAGAGACCTAGGGATGCAGAACATAGTTCCTTGAAAGGAGCATCACAGGGAGACAGGGCAGTGAAGGTGCATTTGACACACTTGCCTTCATTGATCAGAGCACTGTGTAAAGTAGTTAGGACATCATGTTAGAGCTTCATAAGACATTGCTAAGGCCACATTTGGAGCACTGCATACAATTCTGGTTACCCTGCTATCGGAAGGATGTCATGAAACTGGAAAGGGTGCAAAAAAAATTTAAAGAATGTTATCAAGACTGGAAGATTTGAGTTATAAAGAGAGGCTGGATATGCTGGAGTTTAGGAGTCTTAGGAGTGACCTTTTGGAGGTTAATGAAATCATGAGGGGAATAGATAAGGTGAATAGCCAAGGTCTATTCCCCAAGGTAGGTGAGTCCAAAATAGAAGGCATAGGTTTAAGGTGAGAGGGGAAAAGTTTAAAAGGGACCTGAGAGGCAACTTTTTCACTCAGAGGGTGGTTTGAACGTAGAATGAGCTGCCAGAAGAAGTGGTAGAGAGGGGTACAATTACAATATTTAAAAGACTTTTGGATGGGTACATAATAGGAAAAGACTGGAGATATACGGGCCTAACACAGGTAAATGGGACTATTTGGGAATCCTGGTCAGCGTGGACGAGTTGGGCTGAAAGGTATGTCTCCATGCTGTATGACTCTATGATACTATTTCAGGAAAACAAGGGTCCCAATACCAGGTGGGGAACTCCACTACTATCCTTCTTCCAGTCTGATTAACCATTTTTCTGTTTCCTCTGATGCTTGTTGAAAGTTACATTTGGTAAAAAAAAAGCTGAATTGGGCTTTCATGCAAGTACAATGGCTGCAACAGCTAATGAAAGACTAGGAATTCTGCAATGAGTAAGGAGAAAGTGAGGACTGCAGATGCTGGAGATAAGAGTCAAGAGTGTGTTGTTAGAAAAGCACAGCAGGTCAGGCAGCATCTGAGGAGCAGGAGAATCAACTCTGGGCATAAGCCCTTCACTAGGAATGAGGCTTGTGGGTTGGGGCTGAGATATAAATGGGAAGGGGATGGGGTTGGTAGGAGGATCCAGCTACCTCCCATTTATCTCTCAGCCCTGACCCACAAACCTCATTCCTAATGAAGGGCTTATGTCCAAAACGTCAATTCTCCTGCTCCTCAGATGCTGCCTGACCTGCTGTGCTTTTCACTTTTGACTGCAATGAGTAAGTCACCCCTTTACTCCCCATAATCTGTCCATCGTTTGCCACATGTCAGACGTGTGTTGCCTGGATGAGTGCAGTTCCAACAATACCCAAGAAATTTGACAGAGATCGTTTGACAGCACCTTTCAAACACATGACCACTTCCATCTAGAAGGACAAGGGTAACAGATACATGGGAACACCAGCAGCTGCACAATCCCCTCCAAATTACTCATCGTCCTGACTTGGAAATATATCATTGTTCGTGCACTGTTGCTGGGTCAAAACCTGAAATTCCCTCCCTCAGGGCAATGTGGGTCAACCTACAGCACATGGATTTGCAGTGGTTCGAGAAGGCAGCTCACCCCTACTTACTCAAGGGCAAGTAAGGACAGGCAATAAATATTGGGCCAGCCAGTGATGGCCACATCCTGTCAAATAATACATCTGTAAATAAAACAGGAGCAGACAATATGGGAATGTATTTAGTTGGGGGAATTACAATGCTATTAGGTGGGAACTGTGGAGTATAAACTGGGAACAGATATTCTCAGGGAAATGCATGATAGAAAAGCGGAGGTTGTTTAGGGAACACTTGCTCCGAGTGCTGAATAGGGTTGTCCCACTGAAGCAAGGAAGGTACGGTAGGGTGAAGGAACCTTGAATGACAAGAGATTTGGAACATCTAGTCAAGAGGAAGAAGGAGCTTACTTAAGGTTGATGAGGCAAGGATCAAACAGGGCTTTAGAGGGTTACAAGGTAGCCTGGAAGGAACAAAAGAATGGACTCAGGAGAGCTAGAAGGGGACATGAAAAATCCTTGGTGGATAGGATTAAGGAAAATCCCAATGCATTCTACATTTATGGAGGAACAAGAGGATGGCCAGAGTGAGGGTAGGGCTGATCAGGGATAGTGGGGAATGAACCCAGCCAGATGTTAGATTTGGAGGTAGGTGAGCACTTGGGTGATAGTGACCATAATTTGGTTATGTTTACAATAGCAATGGGCAGGGATAGGTATATACCACAGGGAAAGAGGTATAACTGGGGGAAAGGCAATGATGATGTAATGAGGCAAGATTTAGGAAGCGACCTGGATGAGGGCGTAGAAGAGTGGGTTAGTAAATTTGCAGATGACACTAAGGTCAGTGGAGTTGTGGATAGTGACGAAGGATGTTGTAGGTTACAGAGAGACATAGATAAGCTGCAGAGCTGGGCTGAGAGGTGGCAAATGGAGTTTAATGCGGACAAGTGTGAGGTGATTCACTTTGGTCGGAATAACCAGAATGCAAAGTCCTGGGCTAATGGTAATATTCTTGGTAGTGTAGATGAGCAGAGAGATCTCGGTGTCCATGTACACAGATCCTTGAAAGTTGCCATCCAAGTTGACAGGATTGTTAAGGAGGAATACAGTGTTTTAGCTTTTATTAATAGAAGGGATCGAGTTCCAGAACCATGAGGTTATGCTACAGCTGTACAAAACTCTGGTGCGGCTGCACTTGGAGTACTGTGTATAGTTCTGGTCACTGCATAATAAGAAGGATGTGGAAGCTTTGGAAAGGGTGCAGAGGAGATTTACTAGGATGTTGCCTGGTATGGAGGGAAGGTCTTACAAGGAAAGGCTGAGGGACTTGAGGCTGTTTTCGTTGGAGACAAGAAGGTTAAGAGGTGACTTAATAGAGACATAAGATAATCAGAGGGTTAGATAGGGTGGTCAGGGAGAGCCGTTTTCCAAGTATGGTGACGGTGAGCACGAGGGGGTATAGCTTTAAATTGAGGGGTGATAGATATAGGACAGATGTCAGAGGTAGTTTCTTTACTCAGAGAGTAGTAAGGGTATGGAATGCTTTGCCTGCAACGGTAGTAGATTTGCCAACATTAAGTACATTTAAGTCGTCATTTGACAAGCATATGGGCGTACATGGAATAGTGTAGATTAGATGGGCTTCAGATTAGTATGACAGATTGGCGCAGCATCGAGGGTCGATGGTCTGTGCTGCGCTGTAATGTTCTATGCTCTATGTTCACAGGATGGGGAAGGAAACTGCAGAGAATGGACACACTTGAAATGTGGAGTTTATTCAAGGAACAGCTACTGCGGGCCCTTAATAAGTATATACTTATCAAGCAGTGAGGTAGTTGTCAAGAGAGGGAGCCATGGTTTACTAAATAAGTTGAAGATCTTGTCAAGAGGAAGAAGAAGGAATATGTGGGGATGAGGCATGAAGGCTCAGAGGGCTTGAGAGTTATATGTTAGCCAGAAAAGATCTAAAGAGAAGGCTAAGAGGAGCCAGGACGGGACATGAGAGGTTGATGGTGGATAGGATCAAGAAAAACCCTAAGGCCATCTATACGTATGCCAGAAATAAAAGAATGACTGGAGCAAGATTAGGGCTGATCAAATACAGTAGTGGGAAGTTGTGTGTGGAATCTAAGGACATAGGGGAAGCACTTAATGTATACTTTTCATCAGTATTCACACTGGAAAAGGTCAATGTTCGTAAGCATATGGAGATACAGGCTACTAGATTTTTGATGGGATTGAGGTTGGCAAAAAGGAGGTTTTAGTAATTTTGGAAGATCTTAAAAAAGATAATATGCCTGGGCCGGATGGAATTTATCCTTGGATTCTCTGGGAAGCCAGGGAGGAGATTGCAGAGCCTTTGGCTTCGATCATTATGTCATCATTATCGACAGGAGTCGTGCCAGAGGAGCGGTGGATAGCAAATGTTGCTCCCTTGTTTAAGAAGGGGAGTCGGGCCAGTGAGCTTTACTTTGGTTATGGATAAGGTGTCGGAAAAGGTCATTAAGAGATAAGACTTATTGTCATCTTGAAAGGAATAAGTTGATCAGGGATAGTCAACACAGTTTTGTGAAGGATCGGTTGTGCCTCACTAACCTTATTGAGTTCTTCAAGAAGGTGACAAAACAGGTGGATGAAGGTAAAGCAGTTGATGTGGTGTATATGAACTTCAGTAAGGCATTTGACCAGTTTCCACACGGTAGGCTATTGCACAAAATATGGAGTTATGGGATTGAAGGTGATATAGCGGTTTGGATCAGAAATTGGCTAGCTGAAAGAAGACAGAGGGTGAAGTTGATGGGAAATGTTCATCCTGGAGCTCAGTTACCTGTGGTGTGCCACAAGGATCTGTTTTGGGGCCACTGCTATTTGTCATTTTCATAAATGATCTGGATGTGGGTGTAGAAGGACGGGTTAGTAAATTTGCGGATGACACTTAAGGTAGGCAGAGTTGTGGATAGTGCCAAAGGATGTGAATTACAGAGGGACATAGATAAGATGCAGAGCTTGGCTCTGAAGTGGCAAATGGAGTTTAATGTGAAAAGTATGAGATTGTTCACTTCGGAAGAAGTAAAAGGAATGCAGAGTACTGGGTTAATGGTAACATTTCTGGAAGTTTAGATGTACAATATGTCCTGGTGCATAAATCCCTGAAAGTTGCCATCTAGGTTGATAGGGTTGTTAAGAAGGCATATGGTATGTTGGTGGTTATTGGTAGAGGAATTGAATTTCGGAGCCACGACATCATGCTTCAGCTGTACAAGACACTGGTAAGGTTGCACCTGGAGTATTATGTGCTGTTCTGGTCACTGCATTATAGAAAGGATGTGGAAGCTTTGGAAAGCGTTCAGAGGTGATTTACTAGGATGTTGCCTGGTATGGAGAGAAGGTCTTATGAGGAAAGGCTGAGGGAACGGAGGCTGTTTTCATTGGTGAGAAGAAGATTGAGAGGTGACTTAATTGAGACACATAAGATAATCAGAGAGTTAGATAAGGTGAATAGTGAGAGCCTTTTTCCTTAGATGGTGAAGGCTAACACGAGGGGATATAGCTTTAAATTGAGGGGTGATAGATTTAGGATAGTTATCAGGAGTAGTTTCTTTATTGGAGAGTAGTAGGGGCATGAAACAACCTGCCTGAAATAGTAGTGGACTCACTGTCGTTAAGGGCATTTAAATAGGCATTGGACATACATATGGATAATAATGGAACCGTGTAGGTTAGATGGGCATCAGATTAATTTCACAGGGTGGCGCAACATTGAGGGCTGGACAGCTTGTACTGACTGTAACGTTCTATGTTCTATTTGTGCCTGGAGTCAGAGGAGGTAGGGGAGGTTCTTAATCAAAACTTTGCTTCAGTATTCATTAGAGAGAGGGACTTTGTCGTTTTTGAGGACAGTATGAAACAGGCTGATACACTCGAACAGGTTGATGTCAAGAAGTAGGATGTGCTAGAAATTTTAAATAACATGAGGATAGGTATGTCCCCTGGACCAGACACGATATACTCAAGGTTTCTATGGGAAGCGAGGGAAGGGATTGTGCACCTTCGGTGATGATCTTTGCATCCTCACTGTCCACTAGAGAAATATCAGATGATTGGAGGGAGGCAAATGTTATTCCCTTGTTCAAGAAAGGGAATAGGGATAATCCTAGGAATTATAGACTAGTCAGTCTTACGTTGGTGGTGAGCAAATTACTGAAGATGATTCTGAGAGACAGACTTTCTGATTATATGGAAAAGCATAGCTTGATTCAAGATAAGCTGCATGGCTTTGAGAGGGACAGGTCATGCCTCACAAACCTTGTTGAATTCTTTGAGGATGCGGCAGAACACATTGATGAAGGTCGAGCAGTGAATGTGGTGTACATGGATTTTTGCAAGGCGTTTGATAAGGTTCCCCATAGTAGGCTCATTCAGAAAATAAGGATGCATGGGATACAGGGAAATTTGGCTGTCTGGATACAGAATTGGCTGGCCCATAGAAGACTGAGGGTGGTGGTAGATGGAAAGTATTCATCCTGGAGCTCGGAAACCAGTGGTGTCCGCAGGCATCTGTTCTTTAACCTTTGCTCTTTGTGATTTTTATAAATGACTTGGATGAGGAAGTGGATGGGTGGGTTAGTAAGTTTGCCAATAACACAAAGGATGGTGGAGTTGTGGATAGTATGGAGGGCTGTTGTAGGGGGCAACGGAACATTGACAGGATGGAGAACTGGGCTGAGAAGTGGCAAATGGAGTTCAACCTGGAAAAGTGTGAAGTGATTCATTTTGGAAGGTCGAATTTGAATGCAGTTTACAGGGTTAAAGGCAGGATTCTTGGCAGTGTGGAGGAACAAAGGGATCTTGGAGTCCATGTCCATAGACTCCTCAAGTTCTTCCTAAGTTCATAGGGTTGTTAAGAAGGCGTATGATGTATTCGCTTTCGTTAGCGGGGAAATTGAGTTTAAGACCCACAAGGTTATGCTGCAGCTCTATAGTGCCCTGGTGAGATCACACTTGGAATATTGTGCTCTTTTCTGGTTGCTGCATTATTGGAAGAATGTGAAAGCTTTAGACAGGGTACAGAGGAGATTTATCAGGATGCTGCCTGGACTGGAGGGCATGTCTTATGAAGAAAGGGTGGTACAGTTGCCTAAGTGGTTAGCACTGCTGCCTCACAGCGCCAGGGACCCAGGTTTGATTCCCGCTTTGGACAACTGTCTGTGTGGAGTTTGCACATTCGCTCTGTGTCTGCGTAGGTTTCCTCCGGGTACTCTGGTTTCTTCCAGATGTGCAGGTTCGGTGAATTGGTCATGCTAAATTGCCCATAGTGTTAAGGATATGTACATTAGATGCATTAGTCAGGGGAAATTTTGAGTAATAGGTTGGGGAATGGGTCCAGATTGGATACTCTTCGGACGGTCGGTTCAGGCTTGTTGGGCCTAATTGTCTGTTTCCGCACTATAGGGATTCTATAAGAAAGGTTGAGAGAGTGAGGGCTTTTCTCATTGGAGTGAAGAAGGATGAGAGGTGACTTGATGGAGATGTACAAGATGATGAGAGGCATAGATAGAGTGGATAACTGTGGTGAAAGGGTTAAAATTATGTCCCAATACATGTGTGAATCTTATTATCTGTATGTAACCGGAATGGAAGGTGTTGCTTAGTCTTGCCCTGTTGTTCGCATGAATATGTTACCGGAATGGAAGGTGTTGATTAGTCTTGCCCTGTTGTTCGCATGAATGTTTAGATCTCGAAAGAGTATATAAGCTGGGAAAGTCTCCAGTTCGGTAGAGTCTGCTCCGGGTTACGTTTAACCGCCGAGCGTGGGTTGTTGGCAACCGCTCTACGAGAACTGACGGCTCCCAGTTCCGGTAACATGTAGAGTGAGTATAAACCAGACCTGTTGTAAGTACGAGACCTGGTTGAGGCGACACTGCGGGGAATAAAATACTTATATTCTAGCAAACTCGTCTCTCAGTTCTTTTCTCCTGGTCTGTGTCAGACTACTCTCCTGCGAACCCGATCCTTGAGAATTTATAAAACAAGAGGTCACAGATTTAAATTAATTGAAAACAGCTCGGAAGGAAAATGTTTTCACTTGGAGGTGTATTAAGATGAAGAACACACTACCTAAAATGGTTCTGGAATCAGATTTTATTGGAACTTACAAAAGCTGCAGGGACAAGTGGGAAAACACTGAGATGTGAAACAAAATGAGACAGTTTGTTTTCAAAAGCCAGCAGAAAAAGCAGGTTGAATGGCCTCTTCCTCTGCTGCTAAATTTGATGATTCTGTACACCAAATGCAGATTGACAAAGACATAATTTTTGGCATTTGAATTTCAATTGATGTGGCAATATATCCCAGATTAAACTTGTGTATTGCAATCTCCAGAGACAAAATGATTGGTGAACACTTACACTGAGAACCCAATGTGTGATTTCCTACACACCATCACTAAGAGTCAAAGAACACAGTAACAGACCCTTCGTCCAAACAGTCCATGCTGACGATAATCCTAAACTAAACTAGTTCCACCTGCCTGAACTTTAGCCCATGTCCCTCCAAACATTTCTTATTCATGCACTTATCTAAATGTTTGAGATCTTGGAGAAAATTTGTAGCTCAGGTTGTCGGTTTGGTCGCTGAGCTGGTGGGTTTGTTTTTAGACGTTTTGTCACCATGCTAGGTAAAGTCATTGACAGCCTCCAGTGAAACATTGACGTTCTGTCCCACTTGCTATTTATGTGCCTTTGTTTGTTGTGGTGGGCAATATCATTTTCGGTTCTGTTTGTAAGAGGTTGGTAAATGGGGTCCAAAGAATGAGACTAGAAAGATCCAACACACCCTATTTCTACTGATTACCAAAAGGTACACAAACAAGGGCTCCCCTCAGACCCATAGTCTCATTTCTCAGCACACCAATATACAGGCTAACAAAAGAATTTCAACAAAAACTAAAACAGCTGGTAGAAGACTCAACCCACTCCACCCAGAAATTCCTTAACATCAAAAGATACCAAGGGAAAGAACAGCAAGGTCATGGTTTCCTTCAACACAACGGTCCCTATTCACATCAATAAACATCACCCTAGCCAAAGAAATACTAGCTTCACTGCTAGACAAACCAGAGGTACAAACACCCGACAGCGCCAACTTCATCAGCAAGGAAAGCATCCTCAAACTACTGAACCTGTGGCTTACAACCCACCTCACCAACGACAAGATATATAAACAAATCATATGGACACCTATGGGATCACCAATATCAGGACTTACAATAGAAGCAGTTATTCAGAGATTAGAATAAACAGCCCTTCCCAAAATCCAGCCTAAGCTTTGGGTCCGCTATGTGGATGACACCTTTATCACCACAAAACGCGACAAACTAGAAGAAATCCACAAACACAAACAACATCCTTAATGGTAAAGTTCACCAAACAGGAAGAGAATAATAACCGACTCCCCTTTCTGAATGTCACGGTAGACCAAAAAGCCAATGGAGAACTGCAGATCAGCGTTACAGGAAAGCCACACATACACGACCAGATACTCAACTACAGAAATCCAACACCAAGAAATGGAACTGCATCAGGATACTATTCAAATGAGCCACTACATACTGCAACACCCCAGACCTACAAGAAGCAGAGGAGAAACACTTATACACGTATTCAGGAATAACAGTTACCCAATAAGCGCAGTCCATCGATTCCTGCACAACAGACCTAAACAGGAAGGCACAATACACCCAGAGACTCTAGTCAAGCTACCATACAAAGACATTTCAAAGATGACCACCAGAATATTCCAGTCCCTAGGCATTATAGTAGCCCACAAACCTGAATGGAAAAGAACTGATGAATTTAAAAGGATCCCGCGCCCACAGCCTGCAGAACAAACATAATATACAAAATACCCTGCAAGGACTGCAACAAACATTACATTGGTCAAATGGGCAGGAAACTAGCCACTAGGACACATGAGCACCAAATGGCCACCAAAGATCATGACAAATTATCACTAGCAACTGTACGCACCGACGATGAGAGACACCAGTTCGACTAGCATGATGCATCCCTCCTGGAACAGGGCAAACAAAGACACAAGTGGAAATTCCTAGAGGTCTGGGATTCAAACTGGAACTCCATTAACGAACATTTGGATCCCATTTAGCAACCTCTCAGAAACAGAACTGGAAATTATATCATCTACCACAACAAACTAAGACACACAAATAGCAAGTGGGGTAGAACACCAACACTTTACCAGAGGCTCACTGATGTTACCCAGAATAGTGATGAAACGTCCGAAAACAAATCCACCAGCTCAGTGAGCAAACAGACAACCTTATCTCAATGTCTTTTAATCATTGTAATTGTACACACATCCACATTTCCACTGGAAGTTCATTCCACACACAAACCACTCTTAAAATTAAAAAAAAAGCCCCTCATGTATTTTTAAAATCTTTCTCCTCTCACCTCATTTGTTTCAGTCAATTGAAAAAATCTGAGTTGACATTTCAAAAGTCTGGCCTTTAAGTCACGATTCGTATATACCAAGGTCTCTTTAAACTTTCTGCTCAAATTCTATCAGACCCTTTAGTTTGACATCTAACATGAAGTACCTTATCTGTATTTAAATGACTAACAATCACGCAGACAATAAACCTGATCAAGCATTTTTGTTCAAAGTCTTGTTTCCTCGGTGCACTGACCCTGTTAACTTCATAGAGTCATAGAGATGTACAGCATGGAAACAGACCCTTCAGTCCAACCTGTCCATGCCAACCAGATATTCCAACCCAATCTAGTCCCACCTGCCAGCACCTGGCCCACATCCCTCCAAACCCTTCCTATTCATATACCCATCTAAACGTCTCTTAAATGCTGCAATTGACAGCTCATTCCATACACGTACCACCCTCTGCATGAAAAAGTTGCCCCTTAGGTCTCTTTTATATCTTTCTCCTCTCACCCTAAACCTATGCCCTTTAGTTCTGGACTCCCCGACCCCAGGGAAAACAGCCCCAGCCTGTTCAGCCTCTCCCTGTAGCTCAGATCCTCCAACCCTGGCAACATCCTTGTAAATCTTTTCTGAACCCTTTCAAGTTTCACAACATCTTTCCGATTGGAAGGAGACTAGAATTGCACGCAATATTCCAACAGTGGCCTAACCAATGTCCTGTACAGCCACAACATGACCTCCCAACTCCTGTACTCAATACTCTGACCAATAAAGGAAAGCATACCAAACGCCTTCTTCAC